>NC_090234.1:36046197-36126197 GCF_024489055.1 Chanodichthys erythropterus | reverse complement strand
CACATTTTCTGTGCTGGTAGATGCACCAGAAACCCAGTTATAGCACTTTGAGGTCTGAGGTATCGCTGGCGATACCACCGCGTTTTTTTTCTTACCAGTGTGAAAGAGACTCAAAATACTCCATCAATGTTGCACATACAATTAAGAGTTATACACCATTTTAATCTGTGGAATATATTTTTATTTGTGTACACTTAGAGTAAAAACACAATGTTGTGCTTTTTGCAAAATAAAGAAAACTAACATGATGCGTGATCTCTCCTCTCCCTCTGAACGAAGTCCAATCTGATAGTTCTCAGAAAATGAACTGTAACTTATGAATACTAATGACAAAAAAATGACACTTATGTCTAAAGAAACGTTGAGATGTCAGGTTTTAAATCGTGCAAGTCAAATCAAAAACAAATATTCTCTGTTTATGTAATCTGTATGAAAAGAGAGCCATGTCAGAAGTCCGTAATTCAGCTCATTATCCAATGCGGCAACACCCATGGAGCCAGCGCTATTCAGACGCAAATTCAGTCAATACATGTATACATCGTCTCAATTGTGTATTTATTGTCTTGAAAAGTGTTTATCTGAATGTTATAGCGATCTCTGGCCTCTGTTAGTTCGGTTAGTTCCTGGATTGCCTATTCTTCTTTAGCAGGCATTTGTGGACAAAAGGTGCACAGAGCGCCCTCCGGCTGAAAGTATGAATTGAAAACACAGTATCCAGTGCTCATTGATGACAATAAATCCTCTATAAATATTACTCCTCTGTATAGAAAATTGACAAACATATGAGAATCAATCAATTCTCCAAATGTGCATGCTTTGAAGCTAAAAGCCTATATGAAATGCCATAGAGGTAACATAATTGTTCAGACACTTTGCATCACAGAAATACATTATATTTTAAAGAATATAATAGAATACCATAATTTTAAATTGTAATAATATTTCACAGTATTGCTGTTTTTTCTGTATGTTTGATTTACACCATGATGAGCTTGAGACATGATCACAGTGGGTTTTTTCACAGCCTACCTGTCTGAAAGAGCTCATTATTATGCAAGTCATTTCAGGTCATTATTATGTGATTCTTTTGTCTTCTCAGGTGAGAATCACCCATTATTCATGATGATTCACACCTCCACGCATACTGTGTTTCTTGACCAACGATGTTTTAGAATATTTAAATCTCTCTATTGTTTTATATAAAAGAGTAGTCAGCATAATTTTTACATAATCTTGAAGAAAAAACTCTAGTCTACAACCTCCAGTACCCAGAAGTCTTGTGAACACAGATTTAATATATTTTTTTTGGCCTTATTTCAGTGACTTAAGTTTTTTGTTTTTTCAATAACCACGCATAAACGTTATTCCTTCAAAAACAGAAACATGTACATACATGTTCCTCACATATTATGGTAGCCTAGTTTGTGCTGAATACAGTGTAATGACACTTTTGTCATTAATATGTTTATGAACAACTGAAAAAAGCACAAATGTCAGGGCATGTCAAAACTTCTCCAGGCCCCAAATCAGCCTCAGACTACAGAGGGTTAAACATGGGAAAAGTCAGATTTTCATGACATGACCCCTTTAATGGTACAAAGACCTCTTGTATGTCAAAAGAGGAAGGGAAATTTGATTTCTCATGTCATGACCCCTTTAAAAGAAAACTCTGTAATGAACAAAATGCATCTGTATTGATCTTTTGCTCAGCTTCTTGTTTTGTCTTCCTAGCATTTCAATTGTTATATATGATGCAAGATAAATGTGTCAGCAGTTGCACCATTACACTGGCCCTAGTGGAGTCTGATTGATCTCTCTCTCAGATGAGTTACTTCTCCAACATGCTGTGAAAGGTTTCATTGCTGGAGTCACGTGTGATCTTAAATCCGATGAGGCCTGGTTTGATTTGTTACACCATTACAGTTGTCCAGTTTCTGTTGTAGATAGGATATGTAATTGTTTTTAAAGGGATGTAGAAAAGGAATATACGTTTTCATATTAATATAAAAAGTTGTTGTTTCAGTCTAGTACTACTGTTTGCGAGCTTCATGATGTCCTTTTTTTTTTAAAAATGACATTCAAGGGTTGGTTAGTATCAAGTAAACAAGAAAACATTTAGTATGTATAGCTGCTTTTTAGGTAACTAGTAAGAAGTAAGGATCATGGCCCTCAGTGTGGGAGACCTTACTTTAAAATCCAATCCTGTTTGCAAATATCACTGTATCTCCTGTTCTTCAAAGCCTTGTTTATTTGCTCTTGTGATAAGGCTTATCTTCAAAAACAGAGCATCCGGTTGGTCTGCATTTCCCCATCAGTAAGAATAAGCAATTAAACACTTGTGGCAGTGCACTGTCTATTAACATATCAGTTATATCCTCCTCATGGATGTTAACAGATTTTCTTGAGGTCTGGATTTGCATTATTAGGAAATGTCTCATCTCATTCCCACATGCTTATCTCAAAGACGGGGGCTCAAATTTGTTATGGATTTTTCATGTTTTTTTGTTTTTGTTTTTGTTTTTTTTTGGAAGGAAAATGTATAGCTTCTTCTTTTAGTCATAACTTGGTAGGCGCAAATTAGAGCTGTACATCAAAGCATTTTATTTTTGGAAAAAGGGCATTTATAGCTATTTTGATCTCCTTATAAATCTATAAAGGTTTAATAAAAAAGGTTGCAAACACATTGCATTTTCTTAAATACAAGGTCAAATCTCATTGCAAGTTTGCTAAATGTATTTGATTTATTTTGATTATCCTTATGCAGAGTTATCTCAGAGGTGAAAAGAAAAATGAAATAAAGTTGCTTTAGACAGGTGAGGCAGATTGACATTTTCCCTCAGACAAATGCCAAGTACAGCATAGAATGGCATTGTGTTATTTTGCTTTGAGAAATGGACTGGCATTTGAACTGGCTGAATAATGCTGCGGGTCTCTTTCTCTGTGGCCGCCAGGTTTATTCTTCCCCTCCTCTCAGAACACAGCTACAATCAGCTCTAGTGTAAATCATTGCAAGTCTCACACTCACCAATTACCACTTCCTTCCTTTCACAGAGATTTATAGCACATTTATCTAAATGATTCCCAAATCTAGACATTGTTTTGAAAGTCCTAAGTGAATTATATGTCTATTCCTTACCCCTAAACACATCTATAGAGTATGTGTATATGTGAATACATTAAATAAAATATGATAAAACATAAATAATTATATTATTAACAATTGTTTATATATGCTACTGGTTAAATGTTTGCAGTCTGTAAGATTTTTCTAAAACTGTTTATGAAATGCTTATTGATGCACCAAAATAATAATAATAATAATAATAATAATAATAATCATAATCATAATAATAATAATTTAATAAAAAAAATTATAATGAAAATAGCCTACTTAAAAATACAAAATATGATCAAGTCAAACTGCAAAATGCCTGAAGTGCAGGGGAACATATATTCAAAACACAAGCCAGAAATAGTTCAATTAGATAACCCAGAGTGATCAATAAATAAATTAAAATTAAAGAAATTATTAAAATAACGAAAGTATAGCTAGAATTGTCAACTTGTCTTTTTAACTGCAGAGACAATAAACGCTAAACTGGAGTGGCAGTCTTTTTAGCTAAACATTCGCAGCATCCAAAAATCAAATTACATCCGGCTGAAATAGTTTGAAATCACTTTTAGCTACCCTACCTGATTGAGAGAGAAAAATCCAGTCTTTCACGCGATCTGCCTGTGTCCGTTTGAGTCTTTTCAAATAGCGTGCTATAGTCAACTCGTTGGCTGGCAGAAGCGTGCCGCAGTGTTTGACGTTGTTGAGTTTAATCCCTGCCGTAAAGATGCTCATCTGCCAGTCACGGATCATGGAAGGGAAACTTAAATCGGTCACAGGTTGGATTTATTCACGCACATTAAAAAAATATTTATTAAAAGCTTCTTTCTTTTCACATATCTATTTATAGTATTAACATAATAGGCTGTATATTAACCTATTGGGAAAGAACCGGTAGGTCTATGTAAAATCAGATATTGAGCGCCCCCATATCTCGTCTCATAACAGCTCTGCGAAGATTCGACTGTGAGATTGGTAGTCGAATCAGGCTCCTCCGATCGAAGATTCGAATCGTCGACTATTCAGGGTCACCCCTATAAAATATTGTAAAATTCTATTTAATATTTGGCAAAGCTGATTTTCAGCATTATTATTCCAGTCTTCAGTGTCACATGAAGAAATCGTTCTAGTATGCTGATTGTTAAAGAAACATTTCTTATTATTGTCAAAAAGAGTTGTTGCTGCTTAATTTATTTATTTTATTTTTTTTAGAGACATACATTTTTTCAGGATTCTTTTATGAATAGAAAGTTAAACAGTTTTCCTTAACATATAAATATTTTGTAGCATTATAAATGTCTTTGCTGTCACTTTTGATCAATTTTATTAGTCCTTGAACTTGAAAAATCCCCAACATTTAAGTCTGCTTGTTTATTATAGTTTGTTTAAATTGGAGACATTTGCATAGGCAAAAGGGTTTGTGTTCATCTGATTAATCTCATGTAGGAATTCTGGAGGTCTTAACGGTCATGTTTCCAGTAGATGTGCATCCGGATTAAATGTGGGAACTTGAGGTTGAGCACATGAGAGCAGAGGCAATGATTCCCTGCAATGAGAAATCAATAAGGGTTTCATTAAGGAAGGAGGGTTCATCTCAGCCCTTTCATCATTTATCATTCAGCATTCAGTGGTCACTGTCGATCACAAAGATAAGAAAATGAAGATGAAAAGAGAGAGGTGAAGTGTTACAGTATTACCACCAGACTCATGGTAACTCATCACGAAACTTGCTGTTAATTAGCAACTTGAGGATATGAACTGGACGTGAGAAACCCCTTGATTTTGAAGTCAAAATTAATATATTTATATATTAAAAGAATAAAGACAGATTACATTTCCTTTATACCAAGTGTTTTGCTTCAGGACTCAGATTTTGACTATTTTCGTTTCTAAATGTCTCTTAAATTTCAATGACTTCATGCTTAGGGCAGCCAATAATTGACTGCACAGAATAAATTGTGGTGTTCACACATTTATCCTCACTCTTAGTGAACCCATATTTAATGCAGTCTGGGTTGTATTTTCTTTTACCTTGTGGAGGTATGCTCATGGTTTTTGAGGATATAAAGTAAAATCCTTACCAAGCCCTTGCCCTTCATATCCTGTTGACAATAAAAGGTACTTTCTTACCAAAACAACTGGTTCACTGCATTCACGAGAGACGACGTTAAATTATCTCATGTCTCAAAGCACATAACATTACAAAAATAATAATGAACATAAACTTGCAGAGCTCTTTCCCGTACCTCCTGACTGCTGCAGATTCATTTTGGCATTTATAGTGTTGACATAGAAATTAAAAAGTCTGAGTCTGAGGACATGAACAGCTCGTATAGAACGTCACGGGTTGCCATCTCATAATTACAGATATGGCATGGCGTGAAAGCAATATAAGATCATTGTTTTGGTTCAGGAAGAACTGTAAAAGGTGTTCGGATCGAATGCAATGATTGGACAAACATTTTTTGGTCCTGAGACTTCCACAGAAGATATATGTAAATAGATTTATAAATAGATAGAAGATATGTTTTAATATTTAGACCACTTCTAATATTGATATTGCTATTAGGATGTAAAGAGTTTCAACCAGTATAATAAAAAGTGTTTATGAAAAATTGCCTACCCTATACCTTTTAAATTGACCTTGGAACACAATGTTGATGCAGTGTTCAAGGCTTTCCTAACATTGTGCGATAACGCGATTGGGAGTTGTAGCCAGTGTGTGCTATCTTCATGAGCAGGGGGAGCTGATTGAGGTTGTCTTAAAAGCTTTACATTCAGCCTCCCCAGACCCACCAGACAGGAATTTTCCAAGCCGTTTTCATTCCCAACAGAACATTCTTTGCCAAGATACAGATTTCAGAAAGCCTTCTGCCTCTGATGTTCTTTGATGCTGTGAAGGTTATCTTATCAACCACATGCAAAGTTACTAAATTTTTTTTCTTGCTAAAATTAAATCATTCTTTTAATTATTGATTTTTTTTTTTGTTTAATATATGTAATGGGTGTGCGTGTGTGTGTGTGTGTGTGTGTGTGTGTGTGTGTGTGTGTACAAAAAGCCTTGCAGCTTGATTTAAAAATGCCTTATGTTTTTAATGATTTCGATATATTGGTAGACACACTCTTGTTTTGGTTTGTTTTGGCATTTCATGGTAGCAAAATCAACATATTCTTCGCTACATATCTTTATTCTACCTGTTAGTTAAATATGTAGAGATGCAAATTTGAGCTTCACAACCATAAAGCTTTAGTAATATTCTAGTAAGTTTTCAGTGAGCAAGTGTAGCCATGTGGAACACATTACCATATCGCACATATGATAAATCACCATGTGTCATTTGTGACAGAATACCATTAAATCAGAATGTTGGAATGTCCATAAATAGGAAAACACAAGTCCCAGTTTGCCATAAACTTCACACACTGTGCAAATAACATGTTTTCATGACACAAAAATATGTGCAGGGTTAGTTCCAGCTCTTCACTACAGGTAAAGGTGTGAACTGCCGGGAAAGATTGCCAAAAGCAGTGTGACAGACACACTCTGTAGGTGCTGGCATGACTACCAAACTATCTGGAGGTTTTGATAGAAGGCCAAGAGCCGTGTGTTATTTAGCAGGATGTGGATGTGGATGTGTCCATATGCTCTTAATGGAAGCTGTGTGTCATATACAGCACATACAACAATCGTTTTCAACTGATTTTGCTTTCTTGTTGACTCATGATAAATTGCTTGTGATGTTCTTCATTTGTAAGTGTAATGTTTAAAAGTGTGTCATGCAAAAGGAAACAGTGGCCCTCATTTATCAAACGATCGTATGACAGAAAACATAAGGATTCACACATCATGCACCTGCAACGCAGAGAAAAACAGAATATATAGTGCCTACAAGGAATAAAAAAATCGGACTACACAAAATATATTTCACTGAAATAATTGAACGTTCTCGAAGCAATCCTGGGTGTAGTAACTTCCTGTTGATGTTCTTAGTGTTGTCAAACAAAACAGAGGCTAGCTAGACCCTCCCTCCGCTTCCTCCTCCCCTCCCATCCGTGCTTCCTGAAACAGTCATGAACGCACATTTAAAATCATTCTTGTCGGTTATTGGCTGGAGCGTGTTTATTATGTTTCGTGGTCCAGGCTGCACCAGTTTGTTTTTGTTGCCGTTTTTGGAGCTTGTGGCGACTACAGAGACCGCGTTTTTTTGCGGTGTGTTCAGGGGACAGATGCAGATGCTACATATCAGTTCTAGCATTGCTAACTTTATATTTCTGCCATTTATCAGCAAACTACATGCAGAGAAAGTCAACACTGCTCAGTTTAATGGTCCAAGTACATCTAGGAGTACATCTGTACCAGTTGGCGCGCGTAACGCCCATCCAAACACATTTTTGCACATGTGAAGGATGATGTTTTACGTGGGTATTGAAACAAGAGTGAAATAGAAAGCCTTTTTTACATAATGAACAGTAGTTCAGCAACCAATAAATGTTACATCGCAAATATCGAAACATTTGGATTCTTCCCGAATGAGAGAGGTAGGCATGCCCAATTCAGTTTTGCTTTAAATTCATTTCTGCTTTATAATGAATGCCACTATAGCATAATTTGTGTTTCAGTATATAGCTACTTATTTTTCATTCTTGTTCTGTGGTGAATAAAATAAATTTAAAGGATTTTCTGTGGAGTGAGGTACTAAAATATTGATTTATAAGTATAAAATACTAAAAATGTTTGTAAGTATTTAGTTTTATTTACTGGTATTATTATTTAAATTAATTTTATTGTTTGAAATTACGAGGTTGTGGGGTGTTTTTAGATTTGATTTTTTTTGTTCAGATGTATGCTGGTTTCTACGTTTGTTTGATAAATGAGGGCCAGTGTTCTTAAATACACACATGGAAATGTGTTAATATTCAAATAAACAAACCACGCAAAACAAATTCTGTCTAGCACAAAATGAGTGTCTGCTAGTTGTGGCTGCTTTTACCTAGTGACAGATAAATGTGTACCAAAATACTGTAGAATGTGATTGGACTGTTTTCTCTTGTCTTTTTCAAAGCCCTTTTTGTATTTGAAATGGCTCTTTGGCCTTGATAAACTGAATGTGATGATAAACAGCAATGACAAACTGAAGATTTAAGGAACTTGACAACATTTTCTGGAAATTAATACAACAGTCAATGTAACTGTGACAGCACTGACAGAAAAAACTGCCTAAGTTAGGGGACTGACACGAAAACATTGTCAAAAACCCATCACTTTCCATCAGGTAGGAATTTACAGCTCAGCAACTGTTGTGGCAGTAATGTTTTCTCTGTGTCATCACAAATTACCCACCCAGCTAGTGCAGCAACAGATTCAGTAAAATTGGTTCCCCTGTGATTAGATTTTCTCCTCTCTCCCACACAGTCCTGTTTGAAACTCTATACTCTGAGTGCGGTAATTAACATGGTATTACATGGCCTTGGGGCCACTCCAGGCGCCCTTGCGAGAGCCATAGCTAAGATGCAGTGGATGTCATTGTCCTCCTGTCACACTGCTGTCCACGACTTGAGACTATGGTAATGCTCGCTGTTCTGTATTTTACTCCACATTCTCCCATTTAACAATGTATTTATATGGATTTCGGTCAGAAAGACTGTAACAGAAACACTGCCCTAGATATGGCATCTTTCCCTTGTTGCTGGGGAATTTAAGTCACCTGTAAATGTCATTTGTATTAATTAAGACTTGGTACTGACTGTGTATGAGGATGTTTGAGTCATCATACTAGTAGTACAGAGTCATTTGCGTAGAGAGACAGACATTTTATTTTGAGAAAAGACAAAAATATTCTGTGAAGTGCACTGTAAAAAGGGAGAATTGAAGGTAAAAGTGATAGTTCATCCAAAAACTTGTTTACCCCCCTCATGTTGATCCAAACCTTTATGACTATTTGTTCTTCTGTTGAACACAAATGAAAGTATTTTCAACTGTCTTTGTTCATACAATGGAAAGTCAATAGGGTCTAAAACAGCATTGTATGGACAAACACACATTTTAATAACATCATCTTGGTTTTCTATGGAAGAAAGTAAGTTAATGACATGAGTTCGAGTTTTAATTTTTGTATGAACCTTACCTTTAAAGAGGTACTTTTACCTGATATGATCTGTAAAAATGGCTTTCATTGGAGTAATCCAGGGCAAGTACTGGAGATTCATACCCCTCAAGTATTATCCTTAAATCCATCCCACAAATCCTTCTGCCTTTTGGTTTTAAATGCATTTTTGTAAAATGTGTTTGTGCAGTTTTTTTTTTAATCCACTTGTATTAATAATTTCGTATCTTATGCAATGCCATTCAGACCTTTTTAATGAGACTCTAAATACTTTTTGTAGGCCACTCTACAATATTTTTATACAGGTCTAAAATACACATGTAAATTTGTGGTAAAAGCTGCAGCCTAGGTGACGACAAACAAGCCAGCATGCATCCATCAAGAAAGTTTAGTTATGCATGTCTACACCGGACATGTAATGCAGCAAAACTAGATCTCTCTCCTGTTACAGTCAACAGAGCTGTCTACACTGGAAGCACCCCTGTTGCGCCTCCAGCTGACGGACATCCTCTTTCTATTTTTAACATGCTGCACAGCTAGTCTAGCCACTTTATTTTTTGACTGCAATAAAATGTCTTTACTTACAAATGCCAAACATGTGATTTGATGGCTATGTATTTTAGTCTTTATTAAATAACTTCTGACTGTTACATCAAAGACAGATTGTGATGTTTCTGGCCTCTTAATGAGACTCCTTACCTGCATGATGTGCTTTTCAAGGAACAGAATTAGGCATCATTAGACCACTAAACATGTAGAGCAGTGTGCTAGATCATGTAAGGGAAAGAAAACTGAATAAATGTGCCTTGTGACTCACTATACATCTTCCATCATTTCACCAGTCAGTGGTTACAATTAAAATTAAAATTGAAATTGAACCGATTTGTTCAAACACCCCGATGTATTCAGAAACAAATTATGTGGCTTGTGAGTCATTGAATTGTACACTCAGATGATTTATTTAAACACATCGATTAATTCAGAAACGAAACCACTGCTATGTGTTAATCTGGGTGCAGCAGTTGTGCTGATGCTTAATTTGGAAGTAACTTGGTGGAGGGAAAAAACAGACAAGGTAAGGGCCAGTTCTCACACAATGTGTTTTTACATACAAAAATATGAGATGCATGGACAGTGTAATGCCTGGTTCAGACTACACGATTTTAGCCCGAATCTGGCACGATCCATTTGACGTAAGGTGTCTTAGGGATTCGTAAACGACAATGGACGTCGGGACTCAAGAATTGATCGTTTCATCTCGTATAGTGTGTCATAGTATACGACAACCGAAACCGCGTCTGTGATAGTTCATGACGTCGCGGCAGAAAGACTAGCATGTTGAAGAAAGAATTAAAGAAAGATTAAAGATTAAAGAAAGAAAATTGCTGGCGAATGATAGCAGAAGCCCTTCAGCAACCCGGTGAGTACTGAAATTAGCTGTAACTTATGGCAAGCTTTTACTACTGGCTAATAACAAAATATTTAATATGAAAAGAACGATATTTTACCTCAAGTTCTCTTTGGAGGATTGACAGCCCATACTGTCCTCTTCGAGCAAGCCAGGAATGTGTCCATGTTCGGATTTTCTTTCTTTTTGTGCGTTTTTCTAAACATAAGACAGCCAGTACAAAACACGCCGCTTCAGTCATTGTTTACGCTCTTGTTTCTCACGCACGTCATGACAACAAGCGACGATTGGTCGCGTAGCAACATGTAGTCTGACATGTTTCAAGTCCACGACAAGATTTTTGGAGTCAAAATCGTGTAATCTGATACAGTGACTATCGTAACAGACAAAAAAAAAAAATATTGTGTAGTCTGAACTAGGCATAAAGGAAAAAAGAATGCAAAGAGTTAAAGGTATAGTTCACCATAAAAAATGTCAATTCATTCATTATTTACTCATAAAAGTTATTTTCAACAGTTTTGTTCATACAGCGAACGTCAGTGGGGTCCACAACAACCCCACTGACCTTCATTGTTTGGACAAAAAGACATTTTTCAAAACATTTTGGATAATACTGGAGATATACCCCTCAAGTATTATCCTTACATCCAGCCCACAAATCACTTTTTTTGCCTTTAACATTAACCTGAAGTTCTCTTAAGGATTATTAAAAGGTAACCAAGCAGGCCCCAAAAAAGTTATTGGATCAGTTTGGACACTTACATCACACTTAAAATGCCTATTCAGCTGGTCTCAGTGATTTTTCCATATACTGTAAAAAAAGATGGACGATACACCTTCACTCTCTTCCATTGTAGTATGTGAAGCCGCCAGTGTGTCAGTATGGCGCTGACATCTTGAGTCTCGAGTCTGCGCATAGTGAAGTTGGAGTTTGTACAGTAGTGAGCGCAGAGTGGAGCTGTGATATGAAGGTCCCGCCCACACTCAGAATAACTATTTATTATGTCGGTGTGAAATAAACAGTTATGTAAATGTAGAAATTAAAGCTCCAATCTCCTCCTGAAGATCCAGAAAAAAAGTCAGTTGGTGCTTCAGTGATAACTTCACTCAGAGAATGTCAGTCTCAGCTGTCCATCATGACGTAAAAATCAGCATTTTTATTGCATCAAATAACTAACTAAAAACAACAAAAAACAAGTTTGAACTGTTTGAACAAGTTTGCTCATTCGCGAGATGCTGCAAAAGAAGAGAGCACAGTGGTCAAAGGCTAAAAGACTTGTAATGTGTGTACAAAACATGTTCTGTATAAACAGCCACTGCAGTAACTGTTAATATTGTTTTTAAAATGTAAGTTACTTCATATTAAACAAGGTCATGAAATGAAAAATCTAAATGTCCTTGATAATTACACACATAAGAGGTTACTCTACAATAAAAACATACTGCAAGTTTCATACCACAAATCCGACTCTATAATTATAATTAATTTTTATTTTCCACCTTTCTGAAATTGACATACTTTAAATCACCCCATTTGTGACATCACAAGTTTCCTCTACACGTCCCTTAACAAGCATCTCAAGAAGGTGTGCTCTTAACAACATGTCTGTCCATCAATCACATGAGCAATACTGCTTTGACCGTAAGATGTCAAGTGAGACCGTCTGATGTTGTTCTGTCCCTGGATATAGACAAACTGCAAGACAAAGCATGGCTGTGATCACCTGCAATGGATTTAGTCATATTGAAGATGTTTGATAATGTAGCAAAGCCAATTTATCGACTTGTATCAGTTTCTGGTTCAAACATATGTGGCTGAATTAAACCAGTATTTCCATTGTGCAGCATTTACTACAGTAAAGGTGACCGTAGGCATGTGACGGTATCAAATTTTCATGTTTCGATAATTGGTGAAGCTTTTATCGCGGTACACTGTATTATAACGGTATTGAAATAAGTTGCAAAAAAAGTGTTGTCATAGTATAACAGTTTTAAAGAACTCTTTCTTATAACAAAAAGAACTCTGAATGTTTAAATACAATAACACAATGCACACAAAAAAAAAATGATCAAATAAAAAATTTCAAACAGATTAAAGTGCAAAAGAATTACAAAGAACACCAGGTAACACTTTACAATAAGGTCTCATTATTAATGCATTAAGCAATAACTACATTTGTTATAGAAGGTTTTTTTTTTTTTTTTTTTTTTAGTTAATTAAGAAACAACTAATTGTTAGTTTTATCTCAGATCAGTTGAATAAGTTCTTTTGATTTTACTAATGTTATTAAACATTAATAAATGCTTTAAGTATTTTTCATTGTCAGTTTGGTAATGATGAATTAACATGTTAACTACGAAGCCGTATGTTGGGGATGTTGTAGTCCAGATTAAAATTTATAATAATAATAATATTACAATAATAATAATGTTTAATTTATATAGCGCTTTTCCAGAGCTCAAAGTGCTTTACAAATAAAACATAGACACAAAAAACACTGTATACAATACAAAGAAACAATACAGTGTACATATCAAACATTATAGATAATCATGGTATTGGAATAAAATGCATAATCCGGATAGAAACAGATAAAATTAAATGACTAGATTGTCTGTGCAACAGAAACTGTAGAGTAAAAATGCAGCAAACAGTCCCTCTTGCAAGCAAACCGCGTCAAACTGCACCTCGAAAATTGAACACAACATCGTCCAAAAAGTGCAAACTCCAGGACCTCAAGCGACAAAAGGGAACACTCAATGATAACTTGATGTTCACCACAGAGCCCGATCAAGTGCACAGCAGACCACAAACGGCAAGCGGGAAAGCTCGACATAGAGACGCAGATATTCCGACCACAGCATCCACACCGCAAACAACGCCAGGCAGGCAGGCAGGCCAGCAATTTAAAAATGTTTAATAAGTTTGAAAATAAATAGCCTATTAAGTCATGCTTCTGCTTTTTTGCATGTTGGGCTTGTTTACATTTGAGTGCCCGTGTCCCTTTTGACGTAGCATACGGCGGTGTACAGCATTTTATACAGTTGATGGGGAAAGTATTCTTAAAATGCATTATAAAATTTTAAGAATTCATAATACATAATTATTTACTGTATTTTGAATTGCCCGTGATAACAATATCGTGCATTTTCATTATCGTGATATGTCGTATTACTGAATATCGGCACGTGTCTAGTTGACCGAGTGGATCTCTGAGCTGGTGTAAGTGAGCGAAGGCGGGGTTAATTTGCATATTCATGCATCCGTGTATACTAAATGAAGCAATGGTGTATATTCAAGCTATTTTAAGGCATGGACAAATTATTTTCACAGGAAAAAATATTTTAATGTTATTTTGTTGATCAAAAATTAGTTTTTAGGGATACAATTATTGACTACAGGGGGACTTTTTTTGGCTCCAATTAAACCAGTTAAATTAGAGATTAGTGAATGAAGGACATTTTTAGGTTGCTTGACAAAACAGTTTGTTCTCTACCAGTGGCCATCATTTCTTTGTTACTCGCTAATTCTGTTTAAACAAGCTGAACTAGTATACACGTTTCTGCTTATATCTTAACCAGTCACAGATCCATACATTTGCAGGTTTCTTTCAGCGTTGTGTGCCGTTCTGCTGGGAATACAGATCTCCGGTAGATGCACAAGGAGCCTAAACGCGACGCTCCTGAGGTTGCATCTCAATGAGCTGTGAGAGAGCACACAGCTGTAATGATAAACAGAGCCAAAGCTGCTGCTGGGCTTTTGCTTTTATACGCTATTGAGGCATTTCTCCTTCAAAGGGAGCTGGTTTGTTTTCAGAAATGAAAGGGTCATGTACTCGCTATGTTTAGATATTGAAGGAAATGCCTCATGCTGAGGGAGTGGTGTTGAAATAGACATGCTGGTATTCAATTTGATTGTTTACTCTCTAGCAAGTTATCAATATACTGTATGTGTATTATAATTTTGCCTGTAGAGTTTGAAGCTGAAAAAAGTCTGCATTGCGTTGTTTCTGAGTTCATTTATAGCCCAACATATATATACAAAAGACTGAGTGTCAATCTGTATATTTGGCAATAAATGTAAAATATATTATTTTGTACTTATCAGTGATTATAAGTCAGTAGTTTTATATTGTACACCCATTTTATTTGATTACATCCTTTATGGTGCTTCATGGGAGTAGTACATTACCTCATAAAACAATAAGCACAGTCTTGCACCTTTCTTGTTCTCTATTTATCAACATAGGACTGCTGGGCTAATGTCATGTCAAAAAAGTAATATTCAAGTTTTATAATATGTCCCACCACTGTTCAGATTGTTTCTGTTGCCCCTGATTTTCATCCAGCTGTTTTGTATATGGTTTTGCACAAGTGAAATATTTTTATTTTTATTTTTATTTTTTTTTTAAGATGCAGTCTATAAATACATCCCAGTGGGTCTCCTTTCTGCAAAACCACAAACAGTGTGAAACAAACAGAATTAGAAAGGGTACAGAAAAACACAATTTATGACATTTTTGCAGATTTATTAAAAAAGAAAAACTGTAATATCACATGGTCCTAAGTATTCAGACCCTTTGCTCAGTATTTAGTAGAAGCACCCTTTTGATCTAATACAGCCATGAGTCTTTTTGGGAAAGATGCAACAAGTTTTTCACACCTGAATTTGGGGATCCTCTGCCATTCCTCCTTGCAGATCCTCTCCAGTTCTGTCAGGTTGGATGGTAAACGTTGGTGGACAGCCATTTTTAGGTCTCTCCAGAGATGCTCAATTGGGTTTAAGTCAGGGCTCTGGCTGGGCCATTCAAGAACAGTCACAGAGTTGTTGTGAAGTTGCTTATTTTAGCTGTATGCTTAGGGTCATTGTCTTGTTGGACGGTAAACCTTCGGCCCAGTCTGGGGTCCTGAGCACTCTGGAGAAGGTTTTTGTCCAGGATATCCCTGTACTTGGCCGCATTCATCTTTCCCTCGATTGCAACCAGTCGTCCTGTCCCTGCATGCTGCCACCACCATGCTTCACTGTTGGGACTGTATTGGACAGGTGATGAGCAGTGCCTGGTTTTCTCCACACATACTGCTTAGAATTAAGGCTAAAAAGTTCTATCTTGGTCTCATCAGACCAGAGAATCTTATTTCTCACCATCTTGGAGTCCTTCATGTGTTTGTTAGCAAACTCCATGCGGGCTTTCATGTGTCTTGCACTGAGGAAAGGCTTCCGTCAGGCCACTCTGCCATAAAGCCCCGATGGTGGAGGGCTGCAGTGATGGTTGACTTTCTACAACTTTCTCCCATCTCCCAACTGCATCTCTGGAGCTCAGCCACAGTGATCTTTGGGTTCTTCTTTACCTCTCTCACCAAGGCTCTTCTCCCCTGATAGCTCAGTTTGGCCAGACGGCCAGCTCTATGAAGGGTTCTGGTCGTCCCAAATGTCTTCCATTTAAGGATTATAGAGGCCACTGTGCTCTTAGGAACCTTAAGTGCAGCAGGAATATTTTTGTAACCTTGGCCAGATCTGTGCCTTGCCACAATTCTGTCTCTGAGCTCTTCAGGCAGTTCCTTTGACCTCATGATTCTCATTTGCTCTGAAATGCACTGTGAGCTGTAAGGTCTTATATAGACAGGTGTGTGGCTTTCCTAATCAAGTCCAATCAGTATAATCAAACACAGCTGGACTGAAATCAAGGTGTAGAACCATCTCAAGGATGATCAGAAGAAGCGGACAGCACCTGAGTTAAATATGAGTGTCACAGCAAAGGGTCTGAATACTTAGGACCATGTGATATATGTATATAATATATATAATATATAAATTCGCTCATCCATGTCTTTATGGACCTTGCTTTGTGCACTAGTGTGCAGTCATGTTGGAACAGCAAGGGGCCATCCCCAAACTGATCCCACAAAGTTGGGAGCATGAAATTGTCTAAAATGTTTTGGTATGCTGAAGCATTAAGAGTTCCTTTCACTGGAACTAAGGGGCCAAGCCCAACCCCTGAAAAACAACCTCACACCAGAATCCCCCCTCCACCAAACTTTTTATACTTGTTTATACAATGCAGTCAGTCAAGTACCGTTCTCCTTGCAACCGCCAGACCCAGACTCGTCCATCAGATTTCCAGACAGAGAAGCGTGATTCATCACTCCAGAGAACACGTCTCCACTGCTCTAGAGTCCAGTGGTGGTGTGCTTTACACCACTGCATCCGATGCTTTGCATTGCACTTGAGGTAAGGCTTGGATGCAGCTGCTCGGCCATGGAAACCCATTCTATGAAGCTCTCTACGCATTGTTCTTGAGCTAAACTGAAGGCCACACGAAGTTTGGAGATCTGTGGCTATTGACTCTGCAAAAAGTTGGTGACTTCTGCGCACTGTGCGCCTCAGCATGCTGTGACCCAGCGCTGTGATTTTACGTGGCACGCTACATGTAAACGATATGCTTTGTTGTATTTTCCTATCAAAATAACAGACTTCTTTGGAATGATTCAGCTTTTAAGAACAAGCAGAAGAGATGCTGGTTTCTCAGGTAGTTGGTGGAAATAATGCGCAGATGGCTGTCTCATTGGCTGAAGCTCATCTTTTACCATCTCTGTTTTGATTTTAGCAAATCAGTTCGAGCGAATGCTGACAACGTGATTAATATTCACCTAGCAGCTAATCAATCCTTAGTGCTTTGCATATTGTTATTAGTAGCACAATTACTACTATTATCTTTTAATAATAATTACTATTATTAATTATTATTAATTATATATTATTATTATTACTGTTACCTTTTCTTTTCTTTTTTACAGAAACACTGAATGACCATCAATATATTGAGCACCACTACCAGTCCTAAGTTCAGTTAAAATGAAAAATATGATTAATACATGGTTGATACATTAATACAATTCCAAGTTTTAGTTCTAATTCCTAAAGTTCTATCATTAAATAGTACTTGATTATCATAATATAATGGTTGAGTGACTGTTAAGAGTGTACATTCACATATTTAAAAAGCTGTTCCATTTTACAAAGATAAGCTGATTTGATGGAATCCTATGTAAATAAAATAGTATATCAGCCTGGCGAGTAAACTGGAAAATTTACTAGCCAATGGTGATTCTTTCACCAAGGTGTGCATTGAGGGTTGACGTACAGTGAGGTTTTTTTTTTGTTTTTGTTTTTTTTTTTTCACCCAGTAAGTGTAACACATTTGTGGAAGTCATGGACTTTTGATATTCTCTCTCTCTCTCTCTCTCTCTCTTTTTCTCTGTTCTTAGTCCAGTGAGGACAGCCTCATTAGAACCCAATTATAGCAGTTGTACATGAGGATTTTGTTTGCATGGTTTACACGTTTTTACATGTACTTTGCATTTAAAGTTGCGATCAAAAGCAGATGGTAGCTGCAGAGAAACACCTTAGTGTGAAGCTATATCTGAAATTAATTCTTGTGCTGCTCAATTTGCAATTAGTTTGCATTGTTAGGTGATGTAATTCATCACCCAGCAACATTCTCAGCTTTATCTGTTTTAAATGATGTTATTCCAAAGTGAGTTTAAATCTTATCCAATCCAATCAATGCTCTAAGACAGGAGTAGACTGTCTGGTTTCTGTAAAATTGCATACTCATTGTAATGCATATAGAGGACATGAAGTCCATTATGTCTTTTAAAACTTCCCCCTTTTTGACTTTGCAAGGTCACAGATACCCAAAGGTATATTAAAACCTGAAGTCTTGAAAGTCCCAGACTTTACCCTCATATTCTGTTCTGACTGACTTTACTTATTTTATACTTCATAACTTTTCCCAATCTAATAAAATTGACTATGAATAATGCTGCAGTAACATCCTTCATTAAAAAAAAAACAAAAAAACAACAAAAAAAAAACTGTTACATATGCATGAATAAATGCAATGAATCTTCACAAACTAAAGGCACCCACACAGTACCAGATGTGTGACAGTGAACTCAACAAAGTGTGTTCTATGACAAAAGCCTGCAACAGTCACTCAGTATGTATTTTTAATAATGGTGAAATAGTGTAATATTTATGAATTTGATTAGGTACTTTTCCATTTCATTGTGAGTGTCATGCACTTGCAGACAGGGGCGTAGTTTGCAGGGGGGATGGGGGGGAGGTAACCCCCCAATATTCAAATCTATCAGTTACAACCCCCCCAATATTTCAACATGAAAATCACAGTAGATCTATACTAACATATGTATAATTCATTTATTTTGTAACAATAATTTTGTTTCTAATCGAATACGAGTTTGTCATAATAAATTAGTAAAAAAAATACCTCCTTCCATTGAACCGATTGGTAACGCCCAACCAATGCGCGTCACACTTTCACCAAAACAACGCGAGTGGTGCTGTACTATTTGAATGGAGAGCACGGGTTAATTAAAGAGAACCGTTGCCCAGCCGACTATATTAAACTTCTGTTCAAAGAGGGACGTTAAAAAGAATAAAGCATGTACTGAGATGGAGGTATGAAAACATTGCAATAGCTAAGTATACTCCACATATATTTTAGCTAGCTAATCCATTGCAATTTAGCCATAACTATCAGTGCAACTGTAACCAGTTACCAAAACAGCCATCTGTTTTGTTACTTCATTTATCAATAGTGTCTTATCAATGACAAAAGTATTCACATCGGTGTTTGTTTTCTTCCTTAATTAATCTGTTTTTGAACGAATTTGCTTGAATGAACAATTTAAGTAGCTCACTCATTAAAACGTCGAATCGCTGCCACCTACTGGCGGTTTCAATATTTAACATAATTTCTTTCTTTTTAGAATCACTCCATTATGTTAGAATTATGAGTTATGATAGATAGATAGATAGATAGATAGATAGATAGATAGATAGATAGATAGATAGATAGATAGATAGATAGATAGATAGATAGATAGATAATGCTATACACATAAAAAAAATATATATATATATTAAAAAAAATAATACCAACGCTCAACCCCCCCAATGTTGAAACTAAATCTACATCCTTGCTTGCAGAGAGAGTCTGCCCGCCACAACAGGAAAAAAGAGCAGAAGAATAACAGCAAATGTGCGAATGTCCGCTTGAAAACAAGTCCTCTAAATGCATGCACTTGTCGAATGTGTTTTTCTGTGCTCATAGACAAAGGTGTATACTTTGAAAGGCTCGCGCTCTCAACTATGTGCAAAATGGAGCGGAACGTGGAAAATATGGTATAGGAGGGTTGGGCTTCAGCTTTGAATGTTTAAATATAGTTTAAGTGGAGCTAATTATAACACTCCTAAAGTTTTATTTTTCATTATTCTGTTTATTTTGTACCTTTATAAAAGATGCTTTTCAGTTTTATAGCTGATTGTGACCAAATACCTTTTTGTTTGACCAAAAAAAAAAAAAAAACACCTATGCAAAAGTGCATTCTGTTTACTGCTTAGTGCTTAATACACTAACAGAGGCTGTACTGTACCAACTACCTTAGGGGGGACTCAGTGCTGCTAGGTGGAATAAAAATAAATTTCACTACTGTCTGTTCAAAATAAATGAAAAGAAACCTAGGATTTGTTGCTTTTTCTGATAACCCTTTAGTTTAGGGTCCAATTTTCTCTATTAACTAATTGCTTAATAGCATGCATATTACTAAGATATTGGCTGTTTATTACTTACAAAGCACATATAATGTCTTATTCTACATGACCTTACTCTACATCCCTTAAAAACTAAAGAGTGGCCATTTTTCCTATCGTACCGAAATCGTACTGAATGGTGACCCCAAAACTGAGGTACGTAACCGAACAGTACATATTCTGTGTACTGTTACACCCTACTGTCTACTGATTCGTGATTGATTTTGTCACGCCTCGTAGTTGTCACATCTGGTGTTGACTGTGGACAGACAAATTGCTTATCGCCGGAATCTTATTGCATTGCGTCTGGTTAGGACATAGTGTTAGGAATCGAACTCCCAGTCTTGATGTTGCATGTGCATGTTCTACCAGCTTCAGGAACCAAAGATCACATACAGGACATGGACAGGACATGTATTAAGCAAGAATCATAACCCGAGGAACACGTTAAACAGCTGGGAGTTGACTGAAATAAAATCTTCAAAGATCTTTAAAAGATTCTTTGATAAAGTTCTCAGTAATTGGAATGAAACGTTATAGATACTATTGCAAATATAAGGGGCACTGCAGCATAAATGGCAGGGTAATTTATTCCTCCCTTTTGCATTCGATTCCCTAAGATGTCATGAGGAAAGATAGCAGCTCCTTTTTTTTATCACTCTAATGACCTTAAAGTGCCATCATACGTGGCTCTATTACTAGTGACAAGTGTAAATTATGCTGTCAATCTTCTCATTGTTAAAGATCATGTTATCTCTCGGTTTCCATTTAAAATGCATTTCAAGCCATTTCAATAGCCCCAGAAAACAGTCACATTTTGATCTGTCCAACTCTGCAAATACTGCATGTTATTTTCAGATGCCAGAGTTCAGGCACTGCAAGCTCAACAGTGACATTTTTTTTTCGCTCCGGTAATAACCTGTAATTTCTACAGACTATTTTTGCTTCTTCCATTTTGTTTAGTTGTTTGTTTGTTTTGCTAATTTCTGCTCTGAAAATACAAAGAATCTACTATGAATGTGGTGTCATGAATGATTTACATCAAGAGTTGACCCCGTCTCCCAATGCATGATTTTATTTGCTTCAAATCCTAGTAGATGAGGAATGAGTGATGAAAGATCCCAGGCTTTCAGGCTCTGGATCTTGTCATGCGTTGTCAGATGATTCTGTGCTGACAAGAGTTTGCTGTAAAAAAACATGTTTGCCTGTGTGTCTCTTATAGGCTTGCCGTTTTCGCACTATGCAAAATGCGACATATTTCTTTCAGCATGCAGCTGGTGCTGCCAAAGCACCGTCTGTCCCAAATTACAAAGTATCTTCTTAAATGTCTTGTCTCAGCTTTTGTCATGTATCAGGAGCTGACTTTTATAGAGTCAATGCTCTTTCTCCTCATGGCAGGCATGTACATCTTTTAAATTCATCTATCATATAAGCTGCCATAAAACAACCAGCTTCATAAACACCACCATTTCCCAGAGCTGTGGTTTATTCATATAGCATACACTGCAAACATATACAGCATACATAATGATTTTTGCCTTATCCGATACCTAAAAATGGTTCTCATTGGTGTATCCAAGAGTTAATTTGGGGCTTGAGAGATCTGTAGCGGTGTTGTGGCACTTTATTTTAATAAAAGAAAAAATACAAATGGCAATTTTTTTTAAACATTAATACTTTTATTCTGTAGGCATGCATTAAATTGTTCAAAAGTAGCAGGAGGTGGAGTAGCAGGAGCAAAAGTATTTTGGAGGTGGTTTAAAAGAATTCAACAGAAATATTCAGTGCCCGTCAGTACACTTACATGGTTTTCTTCACTCTGTGTCTGTATATGACATACTGTACAGTAACACCCCCTCTTCCTTTCCCTGAGATGTAGAGTTTTTATTTTTTATTTTTTCCTCTCCTCTGGACTCTATCTGTCTCCTGGTGCGCTCTTGCTGTTGTGGTGCCACAAATCTTATTTAGAGCAAGATGAAGGTGCATGTCCCATCTTATGCATGGAAGCTGTGAAGAACTCCATTTATCTTCTTCCCCAAACACTGAAGAATGCCAGTGCTGCGTCTGTCCCTGTCTAATGGCTCTGGAGATAACACCTGGCTCCAGCAGTGGCTGACACCTCTGTTTTTCTCCACAAGAAAGAGGCAACAGGAATAGGAAAGTCAAAGGGAGTGATTATCACACGCTCTTGTTGTAGGAAGCACTGTTGATGGCAAAATCATCATATTTATCAGTGTGTATGTTCACCTGGAATCCATTCAGTTCTACATTCAGTGTGGAAGTTTGTCAAATAGAAAAAGAAGCCAGAGTGAATTCACTAAACAGGTGCAACTACTTTAGCGCACAGTATTTCAGCGCAAAAATAACCACTATAACTACCCACAATCCAGCATAACTAGTTCATATTTAAATTTAAAGGGTTAGTTCACCCAAAAATTATAATTCTGTCATTTATTACTCACCCTCATGTCGTTCTCTACCAGTAAGAGTATCCAAAAACTGTACTCAAGTAAAAGTACAAGTACTTATGGAAATATTTACTCAAAGTAAAAGTGAAAGTAATAATCCTAATAGTTACTTGAGTAAGAGTAAAAAAGTATCCAATAAAAATCTTACTCAAGTAGCTCGTTACTAGTTACTTTTATTTTATATATAATATTTTTATTATATATATATTTTATTTTACTATATTAATAACGTATAGAGCTAACGTTACATTTTAAAGAAGAGAGAAAACTCTTTACATGTGCTCGCGCTCATATCTGAACTTGACACAAACAATGATCAAATACACATTGACGGATCTTCTTCGGTCTGTTCTCCAAAATGTAATCAAATATATATTTCAGCAGGCGCGTAAAGTGCTTAGCTGTGTCAACGCAAAGTGTTCATTTTCAAGACGAACAGGTCGCTGGCGCCGCCATTGCGCAATAGTATATGTATAAATTAATGTAT
Organism: Chanodichthys erythropterus; assembly: GCF_024489055.1. Taxonomy (NCBI): domain Eukaryota; kingdom Metazoa; phylum Chordata; class Actinopteri; order Cypriniformes; family Xenocyprididae; genus Chanodichthys; species Chanodichthys erythropterus. The sequence goes on along the minus strand of NC_090234.1, from coordinate 36,103,002 downwards.
AAATTAAGATATATGCCCATAAAAACGGTAAAGAAATACTACATACTTTTGTCATAGTGACGTAATAATCTGTTTGGTTGTAAAATGTCGGCTATTGGCTGTATCATGAAGTAAAATTAAAAATGAAATCGATAGGCCTACCTGTGGAATTGTTCACAGACAGCATACGCAGCTCAACTAATAAAGGTCTTCATCGCTGGCAAACAATTGGATGCATTTGCAGATTTGCTTTTAATTGACTGACTTCATCCGCTCCGAGTGAGAAACCGCTTCAAACAATTCAGCGCGTGCAGGAACTGAACAAATCATTCAAACTGATTCGCGAATCAATTTAGACAGCTTTACCAACTTGTTTGATCAAGTCTTTGAACAGAATCGACTCAAAAGAGTGAATTCATTTGTGAATGGGGCATCGTTCATGAAAAAAGAGACAGTGTGCATGGAATAAACTACGCATTTCTTAACATTTACAGTATTGAATTAAAATAAAGTAACGAGAGGAACGAGAGGATCTGAAAGTGTTAATTATTTTGCTGGCAATGGATGCCTCACGGAGCCATCGGATTTCATCATAAATATCTTAATTTGTGTTCCGAAGATGAACGAAGGTCTTATGGGTGTGAAACGACATGAGGGTGAAGAATTAATGACTGAATTTTCATTTTGGGGTGTACTAACCATTTAAGAAATTGGGCCGTATTCATGAAACTGTATGCCGAATGAAATTGTGTAAAATATGCACTACAGTTCAAAAGTTTGGGTCAATACGATTTTTTTTAACAATAAATTAAAGACATTTGTAATGTTACAAAGTTTATCTATTTCAAATAAATGGTGTTCTTTTGAACTTTCTATTTATTAAATAATCCAGAAGAATAATGTATCACAGTTTCCACAAAAAAATGGTCAGCACAACTATTTTCAACATTTGTAATAATATTAAATAGATTTTTTTCAAATAAAAATTATTTTAAATTGTTTTCACTATATTGCTAATTTATTGTATTTTTTTTTTATAAAATAAATGCTCCTTCAGAGTTGAACCTGTTAATTATGCTTAATATTGATTATGACTTATTGACAAAAGTAAGCACAATTTTCCTTAGGCTATTAACATAACTCAAATGTTGTATCTACAGTTTTTGGTGTGTTTGTGCTGTTACCTCATTCATACAGTTCCTTTAATGAATGGTGCTAAAACAATGCAGACAGCGCATCTATAAAAAATCATTTCCCAGTGAATTCCCCCTTAGTGTTGGGAAAAGCACAGATAGCCTGTTTTGAACTGTAGTAAAAATGTGATCTTTCCAATGTTATTTCATCTTAACACTCAATTTAAACAAGGTCATTGTAGAATCTCTTGAATTCACAGTGTTGTCACAGTTACTTCGCACTGCCTGACAGAGATTTAGACTGTGAGTATTTAGAGAAAGTGACAGACAATCTTCATCTTAATCTCACTGCTGTCATGGAAGTCTGCCCACTTACATTTTGTTCTGATTAAGTCCTTTCCCTCATTCAAAATGCATTTGCCTTTTTTCAGATGCTCATCCTCTCTTGATACATTGTCTTTAGAACTGAAGAGGCTCAGTGACAATGAAAATGAACAAAAGCATGTTATCTTGAGCTTACAGTTTGGGTCATTCAAATTTTCCCTCAAGGATTTGTGTCCTTGGTCTTCCATTGTTACTTTCTATGTTGTTGTCTTCTCATTGATTTTTTTTTTTTTTTTTTTTGACTTTCTTTTTCTCTTTTGCGCTGCCTGTTTTTCCTTCAGTGGCATGTGATACCAGTGTTCCTGATAGCTTTAGAGAAGTGAGAGTGTATCGTCACTCAATTAGCCCTCAGCTTGAAGCTTTCTTGTGTCAAGAGTCATTTACACTACAGAAGACATTCAATTACACCTCAGGAATAATATGAGTTTGACTGAGCCTGTCAGTCACTCCAGCAGCAAGCCTGTATCTCTGCTCTCTGTGTAAGAGCAAAATTTTGTCAATCAAGTTTTTATACAGTAGTGTTTGAACAACTGTTGTATTGATTGGTTAGTGAATGCACACAAAACGGCACAGAAAGTATAGGATATATATATATATATATATATATATATATATATATATATATATATATATATATATATATATATATATATATATAATACAACTTTATAACTTTTTAAAATAATTACAAATTAAAAAAAATTTCTACCAACTAATATAAATGTAAAACATTGTTAAAGACAAGTAACAGCAGTTTTCGGGTAGAGCAGAAATATTAGGCTGTTGTCACTTTTAAACTAATGTCTATGTAAAAGTCTGAAAAGTTTTAAAGATCAAAGTGCACAACACACAAAGTTATATCCTCCTAAAAGAAATAATCGGTTCTGAACCTCATCGATGCTGAAACGATTCGTCAGCAGTTCGGGTCTCACTTCCTGGTACATACTTGCGCAACATTGAGTGCGTTTACATGCACGTTCTTAAGCCGATTATGCTTAATAAGCCGACAACAAACGCTGTCATGTAAACGCGGTAACCTGTTTTCTTTTATCAGAGTAAGGTAATAAACGGCTTAAGTATAAACCGGTCAGAACAGGTAGGGCTACGCAATATCGCGTTCATAATCGAAGGCGATTCATATCGATATTGAACGCGATATTGCGTAGCTTGTCCGCGAACTACGGCTCTGTATATTAAGTGCCGCTCCATTTGAAAGCAGGTGATGGACATTTACCACTAATCACAGAACCGGCTTTACTGACGAGACACGCATGACAATCTCATGCGATTAATCGTGCAGCCCTAAGAACAGGTAGTTTTTTGGCTCTTACCCCGATTTCGCGCAGCATGTAAACACATTAACCTGCTTTCTGATGGCTTATTGAAGTGCAAATGTGTGATGCGTGACAGAAATGTATGCTTAGTGCAGATTTAAATGCATCCAGACAGAGCGAGCGTTTTGAAAGGAAGAAGGAAATATAGCGCAAACGCAGACTCTTTCAAGACTCTGAAAATTTTAAAAATGTGTACTCATCTCGTGCAGCAGAAGTAGAAGTGGTTCAGTCAAAACGCTGCATCTGTACCTGCATGAGAGAATACAAGCCGTAAGTTTCTCGCTGGCAAGCTTTATTTAACATCACAACTGACATAACATATGGAATACTCAGTCAAATACAAAAATGATTATTTTTGCCGTCACTACAAGGAAATAACCCGATTTATTAATAAAGTCATGTAAATGCAGTTTACTTGCATTGTCAGTTTACTGGTTTGAATGCAAACGTGCTCAATGTAACACATTTACATAATGCCAGCCTATGGTCTTCAGTAGCTGCCCGTGAACGATGTCTACTTTGACCTGCCCTCAAACACTATAGTTGTAGCTGAGGTCTGGAAGAGTTTGGTTCATGTTGTTGGCATGTCGAGAAGAGGCTGTTTTCAGTGTTTTGAATCCACATGGTATGCACTTCAAAAGGATGAATCGTGCTGAAATTGAGACGGAAAAACGCCATCGTTACTGATCATATCTCTGTGTATCAAGTGCTGAGGAAGCCTCCGAAGCTGATATTCAGATATGGTAATAGGTGTTTCTGACACAAGCTGTAAATGGCAGACCAATCACAACACACTGGTTCATCACACTGGTCAGAGCAGAGTAGGCTCGGCGAAAAGGAGGGCCTTAGAGAGACTGAATCCTCAGACTAACCGTTTTCATACTCTGAGAAATTAGGTGATTTGCATTGTATATTATGAAAAAATTAAAGTGTTTTTGACCTTGGATGTATGTAAACCTATTATAGCAGACCTTTAAATCAAAATTAGGAGCCTTTAAAATGGCACAATAGGAGCAATTTAAGTATCTGAATGTTTTCCAGTCAAGAGATTTTTCTCTTTCTCAACTTTGCTGCTTTTAGATTATTACTAATTTTAGCATATTAGTGATTTCTGAAGGATCATGTGACATTGGAGACAAAATTACGATCCTTTAAAATACCACAATAGGGGCAAAGTCCCCCTGTAGTCAATTATTTTATCCCTTAAAACTCATCTTTGATCACCAAAATGACATATTTAAAAATAAAATAAAGTGAAAAACATTTCTTCATGCCTTAAAATAGCTTGAATGCAACTCTACACCCTTGCTTCATTTAATATATACGGGACAATGAATATGCAAATTAACCCCACCTCCATTCACTCATGCCAGCTCAGAGAGTCTACTGTTGCTGCAGTGATGAGCAGTTTGTTGTTTGTGTTGTGTATATTTAAGAAAAAAGCTTGCTTTGCTTCTTATATTCACTTTAACAGCTGTGCAACTGAACTGCTCACATATTTTCTGACGCTTAAATTGTGTTTTAAATTATGAATTGGTAAAACGCCTTTGCAAAACGGTCTGAATCCACTTGCATTTGTTTGGACTGCTCTCTCACGGAATCACCTGAAGCGATTTCTCAGTAAATAAGACAGTATCGAGAGAACAAGCAGCCGTTTTCCTCTGTGAACATGCGCCAAATGGATGTTTGACAATTTTGTTGCTTTTTGGAGTTTTCAGATTTAAAAAAAAAACATTCCGATGAAATCCTGCAGGCGCCCGTGCCTTCTCCGTAGGCTACATGAAATAAATGCACATCTCGCGGATTTCCAGCATATTTACTTGAATTTATCAGGTAGGCTAATATCTATGGTTTGATCCATTCTAGAGGTGGCCAAAATCAGAATTTATAATGGAATGAATAGCTCTCTCAGAAATTGGCGTGCGAGTACACACTGACTGAATATGCACATGAAGCACGGTCACATGCACACGCTCAGAGCAATATTGTTTTAACTATGTTTTATAGTAATAAAATATATCGAAGGACAAAAACATCAACTTTATTGGCTTTACTTCAAGTCAGCTGGCACTTTACTTTGGCGCGAGCCCCTATGCTCTCGCACCATGGCTCGCACACTTGACACCGCCCTTGCGACTATCATTCATTAATATGAATTAATATAGGCTAATTAGCCTTTTGCTTGACTACGTTATCAAACAGCTAATAATGTGTTGCTAATGTTACACACACCGTTCCTGTTGTTCATCTCTGAGTCAGACAGATGCCTTCTAACAATCAGTATCCTTACAAACACTTTGAACTCAGAACGTCAGTGGAGAAAGGCATATAGTTCATCATAACATCGTAATAGACTCGCTATATTGCTAAATCTACACAATTTTTCATATCAACAGAAAATATACCAGGATAACCTGGCTTCTCTCAAGACCTTCCTGCTTCAGAGCAGTCAAAGTTAATGATATGGTAAAGCCTGCCGGCACGTTGTTGTGATTGGTTACAAGGTAGTCTGTGACGTCACAAACACCCACGATTTCAAAGTTTTGCAGTTTCAAACATAAATTAAAGCTGCAAGCAGCGTTGAGAGGGCCCTCGCACCCGGGCTCACCGCCACCCGTTGGCCTCAGGAAAACAGCGAACAGTGGGCGTCATGCATTTAAGTGAGTGAATACAGGAGAATTATGCCAAAGTCATTTCGAAATGCCACACTTCCTGCTGCCAACAGGTGGCGCTTTTACCGTAACTGAATTTTGCCATGTTGATGTCTTCAGGCCAGGACTATCATTGAACACGTGAAGTTTGAAGCAGATCGGACATTGTATGCCTGAGTTACAACAACTTCCTGTTTCTTTCGTGGCGTAATTGCATACATTAGCACTCAGCGAAGTGTTGCATGATTTAACGTGTTTCTAGCATGTCTGGTACTTCGTGGCATGATGAAATGTGAATCTGGTAGTGAATTACAGTATAAAGCATGCCACTTCCTGTTGCCAGCAGGTGGCGCTATGACTAACTGAATATTATCATATAGACGTCTTTAGGCTAGGACTCTTATCACACATGTAAAGTTTGGAGCAGATCAGACATAGTATGCCTGAGTTACAACAGTTTCCTCTTTTATGGCGAAACATCAGACTTTGTCAGGCCGCCACGGACACGCCCTTCACCGAAAACTCAAGATCTTTGATATTTAACATCTCAAAGGCCTTAAGATTAGACTGACAACATATGATGTTGATCTGGTTAAATCTCCATGAGGAGTTAATCACAGTGTAAAACATGTCATTTCCTGTTGCCTGCAGGTGGCGCTATGACTGTAACTGAATATTGTTATGAAGATGTCTTCAGGTCAGGTCTCTAATAAAACATGTAAAGTTTGGAGCAGATCGGACATAGTATGCCTGAGTTACAACAACTTCCTGTTTCATGGCAAAACATCGAACTTTGCCAGGCCGCCACGGACACGCCCTTCATCGAAAACTCTAGATCTTCGCAATTTAACGTCTCAAAGGCCTTTAGATTAGACTGACCAAATATGATGTTGATCTGATTACAGCTCTAGGAGGAGTTCGTTAAAGTACAACATCTGGAAATGGCAAAAACTGCCAAAATTTTGTAGAGAAAATTCAAAATATCTCACTTCCTGTTGGGTTTACAAACTTTGAAGCCAGGGGCTTTTTTTGTGAAGTTTGTGAAGCGCAAAGGGCGCTTAATTGAAATTTTGTAGGTGGCGCTATCGAGCCATTTTGCCACACCTAATTCTGAAACCCATATCAGATGTAAATTTTCAGCACTTCTGACGTGTGTGCAAAGTTTCATGAGTTTTTGAGAACGTTTAGGCCCTCAAAAATGCGATTCATTTTGAAGAAGAATAATTGGCTGAGCAATTCCAATAGGGTCCTCACACCATCGGTGCTCGGGCCCTAAATACTCAGCAATGGTTCTGACTTATGAATTTGCACATGGTTTGTCATAAAGCATATTAAAAAAACACCACATAGACATATAAACAACATAAAAAACTTGATTTTCACCACAGGGGGTCGTTAAGTATCTTAACATTTTCCATTCAAGAAATTTTTCTCTTTCTCAATTTTACTGCTTTTTGATTATTATTGATAGCAAGCAATCTAATAGGCTGTTTTAACATATCATATGTTTTGTCCTGTCTGTCTAATCCCTTAAAACGTAACTGACTGTTTACATTAATTTTGTGTCATAAAAGCATTTTGAGATGCCAGTGCATTTAACCACATACACTGAGTCACACTGCCGCAAGTGCTCTTCACAAAGCGTACGCGAGCATTTGAAAGCACCCGTCTTTCAGTAAGTGAGTTTCATGTCATGTTTTTTTTATTCATTTGAGTCAAAAGCATTTTTTTTTATTTTAAATCTTAAGTATACACATGGTGTATGAGTTGTCAAAATTAACTAAAAACTTCAGAAATCAAAACACTGCTGTATTTTTTGATATATGTTTTTACAGATAACAATAATCTCAGCCTTAATAATTAATTTCACACTTTTAGAGTTGTCAGCCCTCCAGATGTTGCCATAGAAATGCACATCTGAGAGAAAAACAAAATCAACAGCTAATGATTATAATTGTTGTGAGTAATGCTATTTTCCACTGATTGGGAAATGAAACCGTATCTCTCCAGTGGCCCTGCAATGGAACAAGAAAGAATCTCCATCGTTTGACTGCATATCAAACAGGACCTGATGCAACAGCTGGTATCACTCTCCATTTCAAAAGAAACAACTCAGTCAATACTGTGATTAATATTCATCATCTATGTGACTGTCCAGTCTTTTTTTGCAGTGTGCATGACAGAAATAAAATCGACAAACAGAAGTGCCCATGCGTTTGCTTTCATATTTGCATTAAATCATTCAGTTTTCTTGGAGTGGATACAGAATTTGACTCACTCAAGATTAACTGGGATGTTCTTTAAAGGGTTAGTTCACCCAAAAATGAAAATAATGTCATTAATTACTCAACCTCATGTCGTTCTACACCCATAAGACCTTTGTTCACCTTCAGAACACAAATTAAGATATTTTGATTAAATCCGATGGCTCATTGAGGCCTTAGGACTGAAGAATGACATGAGGGTGAGTAATAAATGACATTATTTTCATTTTTGGGTGAACTATCCGTTTGACACCTCATTCAACTTTTGAAGTGTTGTTGTTTTATGAGATATTCAGTCATTCAGTAGTGTTAATATATGCCCAAATGCTGTAAATCTATAAGAAATATTTAAAACGTGTTAATTGTTGCCAACATGGCTTTAGTAATGGACATATACTACCGGTGTATATTTTTGAACGGTAAGCTTTTTTTTAATATGCTGAATTGTGAACAACTGTTTTTATCATTGATAATAATAAGAAATGTTTCTTGAGCAGAAAATTGGCATATTAGAATGATTTATGAAGGATCATGTGACACTAAAGACTGGAGTAATGATGCTTTGCCATCACAGAAATAAACTGCATTTTAAAATATATTCAAATAGATATTTAAATTGTAAAAATATTTCACAATATCACAAATTGCTGTATTTTGGATTAATTAAATGAAGGCTTAATCAGAAGAGACAAAACAAGACAAAACAAAAAAAACCTTACCATTAAAAAAACATTTGACTGGTAGTGTATTTTGGATTCAAGTAATGGTATAGCTACAAATGTAACTGCATAGTGACACAGCTATGTGTGATTGTGTAGTATCTACTTATTTTAATATCTTATAGAGTTCCGTCTGATTCAGTTCTAAAATCAGATATTATTTTAATGCTATCATAAAGTATTTAAATTATTCTTTGCTAATTGCATATGGTTTATTCATGGTTACGATACTGTGAATTAAATGATTTTAAGCACACTCACAGAAAGTAATTGTCATATTTTGCTTAAACATAATTCTGGATGCAAGCTTTTTCTGGATTTGATTTTAGCACTGCTAGGTTGTATTATATTCACAAGCTGTCACTCAGGCAGGAGCCTGCTGACTTTGTGAACGTACGTTTACACTGGAGCTAATTTCCACACTTTATATTTGAACTTACTGACAGACCTGGCAGGGGGAAAAAGTGCAATTTAAGAGATGTTACTGTTAACAATTCTTGCGTGCACTTCACCTCCAACATCTGGAGTGTTAACTCCATCTGGCTGGATGAGCCTGAGATATTTGTTTTCAGCAGATGAGAGCATCCCTGAGTGTTGCTCTGCAGCTGACTGAACTTCACTCAATTATTAAGTAATTAAACATCCGTCATCAATATTTCTCATCAGTCCAAACAGACACCTGGATGAAATTAAGAGCAGTAAAAGATGGATGGACTACAAGTTTATAACCACATGAGGTGCCGTATATACGAATTCAATAATTAAGCACTCGCTAGACTGAATAAATTAAACACGACAGGATTCAGCATGGAGATATAGTCATGAATAATTTAGTACCTCGCATAACAGTTAATTCCGAGACTCACAATAATTTGCATATTGATGGAAAATGTTTAAACTTCTCTTTATTTTAGTAATAAAACACAAGGTAGTGAACAAGTTTATATAAACCTGCAATAAAATCAAGCCTCAAATTGAACTTTCCTGTAGCTATACATACATATACATACATATATGTTTTCATTAGTTCCTGTATTCCTTTGTTTGATTTTTCCCACTCTTCCTTTGTTGTTATGGTGATAGATTATTAATTTGTTTGGTTCAACTGTGTTTGATTTAATTATCTTGTTTGAGTCTGTACTTAAGTTCCGTTTTCTCCTCAGTTCACTGTCGGTTGTTATTTGTGTTAGTGCAATCTGCCTTCTAGTTTAATAAAGCATGTTTATATTTTATAATCCTGTCATCCATCTTCATCTTCTTCAGACATGGGTATCATATACACTGTGAGCAGAATTATTAGGCAAGTTGATTTTCTGATCATATTTTTTTTCCAAGCACATTTTACCAATTCCAATCCACATCAATCTTAATAACTACTATTAATATTGTTTTTAATCATTTATAAGTGATATATAATTGTTCATGAAGGCTGGAAATGAAAAATGCCCTATATTCAGGTGTGCAGAATTATTAGGCAGGTTTTTTTTTACAGATAAAATGAGCCAAAAAAGAGATTTAACTGAAAAATTAACTGAGATTTAGACTGAAAAGTCAAAAATTATTAAATAATCATGAGAAGGACGCAATACTAATGTAATACTAGAAATTGCAAAGTTAAAGCATGACCATTGGACAGTGAAATGCTCATTGGGTCAGCTGGGTCATACAAAAACAGCTAGACAGACAGCTTGAGAGTGACTCCTGAAGGACCAGCACCACATCCTCTTGTACCACTGTTTGAAGAATTTATCTTCCAGAATCTGGCAGTAAGTTTTGGAAGATCATTTAGTCCATCTCTGCAAGATGGACATTTCAGGATAAGAGATAGACTAAAAGTTAACTCCCGCACCTTACTGCCAGATTCTGGAAGATAAATTCTTCAAACAGTGGTACAAGAGGATGTGGTGCTGGTCCTTCAGGAGTCACTCTCAAGCTGTCTGCCTATAAGGCCTATAAAAACCCAGTCTTCATGTATTTTATAACACTTCAGCTTGTGATTCTTATTAAGAGCGGGTAATTTTTTAGGATTCTTCACCTAACCTAAGTCTCTGAGATCCTGACACCTCAAACTTCTGAAGACTCCAGGTAGGTTTCAGTACTGGGAAATGGTGGCGCTGGAGACTAAAGGGTTCCTGATGGTTTCACACTTAATTCTTCACCTTAATTCTTAATTATTTTGCAGTTAACGTGTCTTTTCTTCTCCAGCTGTTTTTGTATGACCCAGCTGACCCAATGAGCATTTCACTGTCCAATGGTCATGCTTTAACTTTGCAATTTCTAGTATTACATTAGTATTGTGTCCTTCTCATGAGTATTTAATAATTTTTGACTTTTCAGTCTGAGTTAAATCTCTTTTTTGGCTCATTTTATCTGTAAAAGAAAACCTAATAATTCTGCACACCTGAATATAGGGCATTTTTCATTTCCAGCCTTCATGAACAATTATATATCACTTATAAATGATTAAAAACAATATTAATAGTAGTTATTAAGATTGATGTGGATTGGAATTGGTAAAATGTGCTTGGAAAAAAAATATGATCAGAAAATCAACTTGCCTAATAATTCTGCACACAGTGTATATCTAGTGACTGCCAAGTGCATAAATGTTAATCATCTGAGCAGAAGACATTAAGCTGACAATACCAAAGATTTAGAAAACCAAAAGATTTAGAACAGTGTTGAAAAGACATTTTTTTTTTAATAAAAATGTAGATATGTATTCATCTGTATGTGTAATTGTGTAATTTTAATGTTTTTTTTATTTTTTATTATAGAGCTGCATAACAATTTTGTTGTAGATCAGTGTGAAATGTTATTGAAGAGAATTAAATTTAATATCTTAAGTAATAGTTTCTGTCCATTTTTTTTTTCAATTATTTACTCACCTCCACTCATGTCATTTTAAACTGTTTATTTTGACTGGAACATAAAATAACATTTTTTTTTTTTTTTTTTTTTTTTAATTGTTTCATTACAATCCTTTGTACAAAAATTCCCTGAAAAAAAAAAGCATGTGGGTTTGAAACAACATGAAGATGATTTAATATCTCATTGAATAAATCATTTTGGGGTAAATTATTCTTTTAGCATGTACGTGGAATTTTTTTTTTTACTTGTAATAATAAAAATAATCATCACACTTGTCTGCAAACTGGTGTGTCAAGCGTACTGCTGATCCCTTGATGTAGTTACAAAAGCTGTAATGAATGGGGCGATGCCACTGGCTGTAGGTGAGACCAAAAGAGGGGCAGTGGGATTAGAAGGGTCTGGCCATTGATGGACTGTGTGATTATTCAGCCCTGGAGGTGTAGATCTCTGGAAAGGAACGGTTTGTTGTGTTTGCTGCTGCTCTGTCAGTGTAATCACTCTGAATCACGCTGCTATAAATCACCCGTGCAGCACAGCTGGTGCTGAAACAGCCGCACTGGCTGGGATGAGGCTGGGGTGCGGAAACACCTTGTGCTGACCAGGTGCAGTGGATTGAGAGTAGCGAGTGGCTTGTTAGGGATCAGTGATTCACTGATTTTATGAGCTGGCTGTATCATCAACATTCAGCAGCTGTGTGTGTGTGTGTGTGTGTGTGTGTGTGTGTGTGTGTGTGTGTGTGTGTGTGTGTGTGTGTGTGTGTGTGTGTGTGTGTGTGTGCAGGTGTGTACACATGTTGAGGATATTTCATGTTAGTTCTGCAAACTGAACTCTTTAGCTCAAAGCACCAGTGGGATAAAGGTGCATTAGTTTTACATAGACTTTTGATCCATACAATTTCTGAAACCTTTTGCTTCTTATATTGGCTAAGGAATGGCAAATACATTGACAGAATGTAAGTCTGCATTAATTGGGGGGAAAGAGTTGTTCTCTGAAATTTAAATCGATAAATTGATAAATTGTTAAATTGTAGTACCCCAGAAGGTGGCTACGATTGACTGTTTATGAGGGAATCACTGAATAAATCATTCAGCCCATTCGTTCAAAACACTGATTCATTCATGAATTATACAAAGGACTTTCTTTAAGTCAGTTATTAAACATTCACTTAACAGATTCATTCATTCATTGAATCATTCACTCACTTGAGTTGTTAAAAAAAACAAAAAACATCTGAAATCACCCCTATAAATTCCTTTTTAATTGATCATTAAATTGTTTAATTAAGGTTTATACATGTTAGTTTCCATGGCAGAGTTCAACATATTTTTTCATTACTAGCTGCCAGTTTGCTACGTTTAATATTAAACAGCAAGCACAAACTGACTCATTTCATTCACTCCTTCAAGTGAACTATATTAGTGGAGTAATGTAGGGAATAGTGAATGAGGGTATAGGGGGCGATTTCAAACACATCTTAAGTCTTTGATTGTCATTGACTCATTCACTCAACTGATTCATTCAAAAATGGTGATTCATTCAGTCTTTGAAGTTTCAGTGAATCAATTGCTAAAGTGATTCATTCAAAAACACTGATTTTTCAGGAACACCATGTTGTCTATTGTTCGGATATGGTAGCTTCAGTTAATTCTGCTGTAATCCTGCTTTGTGTGGCTGCATGATTGATCATTAAAAGATTCTGATCTCGATTCAGACATCCACACAATCTTACTCCTAAATGACAATGATTTGGGTATGTCTATTAAACCTTTGACAAGTACGAAATACTGTTCAAGTACGTATTCTGCATTGGCGCTACTGCTGACCCAGAGAGAGCAGTTGTCATATAGGACACACACCTAGTTGTTTTTTGGGGAAATTCAGTTTTGAATCAAAATATGACATTCATGTGAATTGTGATGATCCAGAGATCCACGCCGATATAATGCCATTGACAGGCGATTCCCAGACACATCCCGTTAATCCAAGCCCACATCCCAAAATCTAATCCAATTGTGAAATTTGTGTCAGTGCCCCCCAACAACAACAATATATTTAAACATCACAATATAACATCACATTTTGCAGGTCTGAGGAGTGTGGTGGTTGAGGCCAAGAACAAGCAGGACAGGTAGTGAACAGATGAGGTTTATTTCTTCAAAAAAAAAAAAAAAAAAGTATACAGGGGCAGATATAACAAAAGTCATATCCAAACAAAGTCCATATAAAAATCAAAGATTTTTTTAAGATATCTTTTTAAGATTTAAGATAATAAAAGTTAACTGAAACTAACAAAAATTAAACAGGCCAAACAAAAATTCCCCTGTTAACAAAGTAGCAACAAAAACTAAACAAAACAAAACAAAAAAACACTAAGGTCAGCAGGTAATGATGTTACTATGGCTGAACAACACTAACTAACACTTGATGCTTCCACCACTGCAAGATGTACTCATTTAGCTTATACCAGACAAAAATAAAGGTAAATACAACAAAATATACACTTTATCGAAACTAACATAACAAAATAAATGAACTATACTTAAAGCACAACTATTCCAAGAAACAAGCAATAAGAAAAACTAAATGAAATAAAATAAAAGATCATCATGAGGGAACAGTTCAATTTCCTCTAGAAAAAAAATAATTTGTTGACTGAAGCACCACCTCTCCTTTTGTTTGCTGACACATGGAATGCAGCTGTTCACTCCATGGACCAGAGGAATCTAAGTCTTAGGTAGAGTTAAACAGCAAATAGAAATATAAGAAGTGTACACCCTTCGGTACATTCAAGAATTTAATCAATTCTTAACTTGTCCTATGTTTTTTCTTCTTCTTGTAATTAGGGAATTAAAATAGAGTAACAAAAACATGTTAAATTAAACAAAATAACCAATTTAAACCATCGTAGAGGGCAATTATGCGAGGTGGGCTATGCACCAGTCACAAGGACATATACACCTCGCACCACATGAAGTGGGTTTGAAGTGTCTGTATTGTAGATATTTGCTCCACTCTTGATCCTTCACTCTGAAATGGGTCTTCAGCGTTACAAACAACCGTGTTGAGTCTGTGCCTGCTTGTTTCTGTATAGCTCCACAAGCTGTAGTTCACACTCTAATGTCTATGAATATGATTTTGGTTGAGAGTGTCTGCAGACTGAGAAGGTTATTCATCTGTGGTCTGTGCAGTATATTTGCCTACTGAATTTAAAGGTGATGTTTGGCCTATAAACTTTGTTAAAGTACTTTTAATGTGTAGATAAAACTACTACTTTGTAGGCTGATTCCCCTAGCTGTGATGCTTTTTAAACATCCTCACCAGTCCAGTACAGCAACATTGACTTAAACAATAGCGTTTGTTTTTCTGCGAAACTATCAGTTTTTGTAAACAGTCATTATTTTTGCAATTTCATTCTGTGATGCTAGTGACGCAGAAATTACACACTTCAGCTTCAAGTGTGAATTTAAAGAAAACACCAGCTGCATTCACTAACGGATTCTTGTGGTTTGAAGCTTTATATATGCAGGTACAATAATGGAGGAAAAATCCATCTTGATCCATTTGTGCATGTGTAGTCAATCTATAGACTCACGGAAGGGTGTCTGGAGGCATTGAAATGCCTTTAAATGTTGGTATTAGCTTGGCTTCTTTAGGGGAATGACCGTGAAATGATGGTGTTTACATGTTGTTAGCTAAGAAAAGTGTGTGAGACATGTTTAATTCCTTCAGTTAAATACATAAACACGGTGATGTGGTAAACCTGTGGTGGTGTCTTGTGAAAAAAAAAAAAGTTAATGATGTGCCCCAGTGAGCTACAATACTATTCAGCAGTTTAGGATGTTGTAGCTGAGTGAGCTGCTTTCCGGCTAACATGGATTTTTTTGTTTACCTTCTATTTTCAGTTTTCATAGATGAGCTTTTAATGTGGCCATCAATTTAGAAAAAAACAAAAAGCTAAACTAATATAATTTTTATTATACCTAGTCCGTAATAACACACATGCTGTACAGTACAATAATTGCCTGTTCAACGTGTTTTGTTCACTATTGCAAAATGTACATTTCATTAAGCATTTCTTAATTTGCTTTACAAGTACAAGTGCTTTACAGTATTCCTTGTTGATTGATGGAACAACGCTCAGCAGATAATTTAGCAATGTTTGTTTTGTTTTGTTTTTCAGATACTTGATACACTACCATTCAAAAGTTTGGGGTCAGTAATATATATATTAAAAGAAATTGATATTTTTATTCAGTAAAAGGGAGTATAAGGACTTTTACAATGAAAAGCTTTTGCATTTTACAAAAAAATTCTATATCATATACATTTTTTTATAAAATTATGAAGCATCACTAAACTGTGACAATAATCTGAAAAGTTTTTTTGAGCTCCAAATTAGCACATTAGAATGATTTCTGAAGGATCATGTGACACCGAAGACTGGAGTAATGATGCTGAAAATTCAGCACTGAGATCACAGGAATAAACTACTTTTTAAAATGTACGACAATAGAAAATAGTATTTTATCCATTTGTATAATTTAAATGTTATAATACTCCCATTTTACTGCATTTTTGATCAAATAAGTGCTTTGATGAGCATAAGAAACTAAAACATTAAAAAAATAAAATCTTACTGACCACACACTTTTGAAATGTAGTTTACATACAAGTTAATGTTGATCAGGGTCTGCAGGCTTCAAAAATGACACACTGAAGTTGGAAGTCTGAACCCATATGATAGCTTTATGTAATTGGGAATATTTGGAAAGTTCTGCAGGAAACATGAAAATGAGAAATAAAAGTCTTAAGCAATACAATAGCTTTGTGATAAATATGGAGTTAATGTCTGAATATCTTCCTGTTGCTTTAAATAATGTCATGTGGGTTTGGAAAGACATGAATGTGAGTAAATGATGACAGAATTTTATTTTTGGGTGAACTAATCCTTTAAAGTAGAGCACAATGCTGTCCAGATGATGCGGCCTATCTCAGAAATCCTGATGATTTATGTGCACACACTGGGTTAAGCACACGGTTATGAGTACTGAGATATTTATATAGCTATTTATGTGAATTAATTAATTATCCTCAAAGTATGAAAGCTAATGTTTATTCTTTCCTCTCCCCTTTTCCAGGTCAGTGGGGCAGGTGTATGGGGGAGGAATGTGGAACTGGTGGGGTTCAGTCCAGGACGGTGTGGTGCATCCACTCAGAAGGCTGGACCACGCACCACTCCAACTGCCGGCACGCAGACAAACCTGAAAGCCAGAGGCCATGTTTTAAAGTGTGTGAATGGCACCAGGATCTCTTCGAATGGGAGGTGTCAGAATGGGGGCCGTGCGTTCTAGCCCCCTTCCAGTCCAACGAGCTCAAACCGCGAATTGCGGAGTGCATCACGGCCCAGCATGGCATCCAAAGACGGAAAATCCATTGTGTGCGCACCTCAAACCACACGGCGGTTACGGAAAGGATATGCGAGTTCTTCTCCCCAAGACCGGCGCTAGAGCAGGCCTGCTTGATCCCCTGCCCTCACGACTGCGTTGTGTCTGATTTCTCCTCCTGGTCCGGATGCAGTCGAACATGCGGCTCGGGTCTCCAGCATCGGACCAGACATGTGCTAGCTGCGCCGATGTACGGAGGTGCTAACTGCCCTAACCTCACCCAAACGAGGATTTGCGCAAACCTTTTGCCCTGTCCGGTAGGAGAAAGCGAGCATCACTACAGCCTTAAAGTCGGCCCCTGGAGTGAGTGCAGGCAGCCGCAACACAAGGGGCTTTGGATGAGCGGAAGGACCATGCTGGACTTCAGCACAGGAGATACAGAGAGGAACACCGTGAAAAGGCATATCCAGAGCTCCCAGCACCACCATCACCACCTCCACCACCACCACCACAGCCTCAAGGGCTTGGACGTGGAAATTGGCTACCAGACGCGGCAAGTTCGCTGTGTGCGCAGCGACGGCAAGAACGCCATGCTGAGGTAAGAAGCCCTGAACGTACGCAGACACATCAGCCGTGTCTATTCAATTTACAATAATCTGTGTACAAGCAATGCATGCCTGAAAGACAAACCCTCTGAGAACATAAACCCTTTTAAGGTCTAAATCCCAGATTATGCTCTTGAAAGCAAGGTACTGCTGCTGCTTGTGTGAAAGGAATTGCTGTGCTGCTGGATTTTTTGAAGCGGCTCTGTGAAGTGGGCCTAGCTAAATCGGTTAGTCCTCCATTAATCTCTTTCCCGCTGCCGTACTATACAAGGTGAGCAGAGAGACATGCCTCTGGCAGCATGGGAGAGCTGGCTCTCTGAGTAGAACAGACTCTGGCATGATGGAAAGGATTGAATTTACTCTCTTGCTGCAATCTCTGCATCCATAGTATGAGTTTGGAATGACGGTCAATCACTGTTACGCCGTAGTTTGTGCTTTATTCTCGTTTCGGTCTCACTCTCGGTAGAATTAGAAGTCGTTGAGAGGTAGCTCATCCTTCTTTCACAAAGAGTATGGATTTCCTGCAAACTGAGGATAATGAATGCTGGAACTAAGGCAGGCTTTGAACATGACTTTAAAGATGCCTCCTTTGCAAAATATTGATTCGCAGGCACTCATGATAAAGGCTTTAAGTCTCAAATGTAGACTTTCATGTTTTTGCTCTATTTTACCTGTTTCATGGTGCTGTCTGCTGCAGCTTGCTATCCAAGGTAGTTTGTCTAATAATACAGTGGTTTGAATATTTTAGACGCTATGGAGCCCAAATATGATCATCCTCGTGAGAAGGACCCCCATTCATATGTTTTCATGGATTGAACAAATGTATACTTATGAAAAATTAATGTTATAAATATGTGTAAGACGTTATTAGAACATTTTTGAATTCCTATTACATTGCATCAATACATTATTTCCTGTACAGTTAGATATATTATTTATTAAATGTACAGTTTTTATTATTTATATATTTATTTTAATCAAAATATTTAGTTTAATATTATTTCTATTATTTATTTATTATTAGCGTTCAAATAGAGAGCCGTGTCTCAAGCCTTGTTTATACTTTTGGTTAGCACATTTATAGTCATTCAACAAAATTCTAACAATATGGGTCATTGACGAATATTTTTAAAAGTGTAAAAAAACAAAAACTAATGGAGATATAATTAATTTTGAAGTATCATTAAGTGTTAACAATGAAATTGTGGTTTTTATAATCAATTAACACTGCTTTTGTCGTTTTTTTTGTCACCAAATTTGTCCCCAAAAAAGTCATTCGGTTTAACCAAAATTTCAGTTTACCGAATGACACTTATGGTTATAGTGACGATATTTTCAAACAATGCTAACAGGCTGATATTTAGCTAGCAAAAGGACAGTTTTTACAATATTACAACATTTTCCATGTTTTATAGTGGTTGTACTGAATGACCCGATGTTTCGGGACATGTGTATGAGCAAGTGAAAACATGAATTTTTCAGATTGTTATGAGAGAGTTAGTTACTTTGCTTCACAACCATGTGGTCCTTTGCAGGTGTCTGAATGATATCATATCCTGTCACACGATATTGAATGCATGACTTGATCCAAAATGGTCCCTTTATATTGGTTACTCCGAATGACATCAATGAAATTCATTTTTCCGGACATTCTTTCTCATAACAAAGCAATGACTTCTACACATAATTTTAATACCATTTTGTAATATCTTGGTATATGATGTAATAAAATCATGCCAGAATGAAAAATATATACATTTATTACATTTAAAGATATTTTAATCACAAATGAAATGGCTGTATTGTCCTTTGGACGGTTAAACCAAATGACCTTTTGACACTTCAAAATCTTTAAAATACATTTATATAATTAAAACCTTTTGGTTTCAATAAAAGTGATCTAGTTGTACTACCTTAAATACTTTGGATGTCATCTTTGTTTTTTATTATTATTAAGGCCTTTGGACAACAAAAATGACCTGTCACATCATTGACCCATGTATAACCTTCCTTGTATTTACATAACAAACTTATACATTTATGTTTGATTCAGTAACTATATGTAAACATTTATTGGAGAAAAGTTCTAAAAGCATTTTAAGAAATATTTTGTGTGTGTGATTTATATTTATAATATGAGTGAGTTATGGCCTTATATGAAGTGCAAACAGCCGTATAATTGTAAGAGCATAAAGCAACACTTCTTGATGTGTCTTTTTAAACAGACTCTAAATGGGGATCATCCCTTGTTAATCCTCATGTCAGGTGAAAAGAGGCTGTTATGCTTTGACATACAAATATCTTCATTCTTCATGCTTTTGGCATTGTCACCTGCCATTTGCTTATGAAGACAAAAGCTTACGAAATTAGAGTTGACGTAGTGAATCTCTGCATTCCTTGGATGTTGTGTGTGTCATCTGTGGTTATTTCCACTGAGAGCAAATCTATGTCTGACAGAAAGACAGCATATGTATGTTTTATATGTGAATCTTAGTTGGTTAAGCAATTTAAATGTCCTTTGTCTATGGAAAGGCAGATTTTCTTGCAGCATTTTTCTTCCATTCCCTCTGGGTTTTTCATTCCACATTTGTTTAACAGATTTTCGAGCATCTTCATTCACAGTTCAAAGTGGGGAGGGTTTTGGGGGGGGGGGGTTGTAGAGCAGAATGGGGTCTGACAAGTTTACTACAGGTGTAACATAACAAGATAGAGGCCGTGGTGTTATTTTACAGTGAGACAGAGCATTTGCTCTAATTAACATATTCATTTGTAAATCCTACGTGCATGCTTAATGAAATGTAGTGATTTGAATATTTCCCACCTGAGTTCAATTTCTGCAGTTTTTCCAATTATAGTCTAATTATCATTTAAAACGAAGTGAAAATGAATGCTACACAAATGGATTATGATATACACAAGTAATTGAATCGGGTGACTTATACGGATGAATCGCTAATTAGATATCCAATTTGTTGTGCATTTATTCATATTTCATATTGCAGATGTTGCTTCGTAGGACACAAAGGTGAAAAACTCATTTAAACATCCTTCACTTTACATTCATTACACTGTCTGGTGTCTTGCTATGCCAAAAAAAAATCAGATGCACTCGTTTGCTTTACAATCACTCAAGTACATTAAGAAAAATGAAACATTTCTGAGTAATAATTACTTTAGTCTTCTCTTGCCACAGATACTCATATTATTAATTATGCTGAAAAGCTGGCTGAAAATTGTTGCTATGGGTTCATAATCTGTTTTGTGAGTTTGTTTTAACTGAATCTCAAATTCATCACTACAAAATTCATAAAGGTTTTTCATTGTGCCTTATCAGTTAGCAACAGTAGAGAAACATTTGATGGCATTTATCTCATTTTATAAACCGTATTCTCACTATGTTCTTTCAACTCTAAATGACAGAGACTATCTTCTGTTCTTTTTGGCAGCATTGAAATGTTTGAATATATTTTCCCTGTGCTTCTCATTCTTAATTTATTTGTTTTCTTGCTCATAGTCTTTGTACCCTTGACAACGGCCCTGGAACATTCCAGTCGTGCATTATGCCCAGAGACTGCGAGACATCTGATTGGTCCGTTTGGAGTCCATGTTCAAAGACATGTAGGGCATCAGATATGTCGCCTGGTTTTCGAGTCAGGACTCGAAGCATAACACAAACTCCCATTGGACTAGGCAAAGAATGCGCTGCTCTCGAAGAAAAGGAAGCCTGCAACATCATCGGAGATTTACTTCCAAACTGCCCTAGGTTTGTATTTTAGCCTCCCAATAGTAATTAACTTCTACTGTGAAAGTGTAAAAAAATGTACAAAATGTTTTTTCGAGTGTTGTTCAAGTATTTATTTACCGAACCTCTGTTGCATCCGAGCATAGCAAAGATTAGAAGAAGCTAATTAGTGAGATTAGGTTTTTGATCAATAGCAGCAGAATGTTATTTCATTAAAACTGCTGCTTTATGCATCATAACACTTTGCTTAGTCAATGCATTTTCATTAGTAGATGGTTTCCTACCGGAAAACAGGAAGCTAAGCCTATTAGTATCTTTCAGCGGCAGCTCGCTGTGTCCATTTATCCATTGCAACTTTTGAGAGGAGCCCAGCACGATATAATGAGACTATAGGGCCAAAACAAAAGAAGTGTGTTTCACCACAGCGGGTGTGTGCTTTTGTTCTCCAGGTATGTGTGGAAGAGCACAGATTGGGGGGACTGTCAAGTGGTTCCTCTCCTCAGTCAGCAGGACAGAAGGCTTAACAATGTTAGTGTTCTCTGTGGTGGAGGGATTCAGACCAGGCAGCTGTACTGTGTCCAGGTCCCAGACAACTCCACCCTTCATCACAGAAAAGAGGGTAAGGTTCAGTAAGTTCAGTGGTATGGCTATACAAAAATCTTTTCAGCGGCATGTGTTTTTTATTTATTTTTTTATCATAGTTTATATATGCTACTGTTCAAAAGTTTGGGGTTAGAAATTAATACTTTTATTCAGCAAGGATGCATATAATTGACTAGAAGTGATAGTGAAGACATTTATAATGTTATAAAAAAAATCTATTTAAAATAAATGCTCTTCTTTTGATCTTTCTATTCATCAAAAATTCTGAAAAAAGTATCACAATTTCCACAAAAAAATATCAAGCAGGATCATGTGACACTGAAGACTGGAGTAAACACTGTTCATCTTCGGAACGCAAATGAAGATCTTCTTTTTTTCCCTCCAAAGACAGCTAAGTGACAACCGCTTTGATGCTTCAAAAAGTTCATAAAGAGATTGCAAAACTAATCCATATTAACCGTGCGGTTTAGTCCAAATTTTCTTAAGAGATGTGATCGCTTTATATGATGAACAGATTGAATTTAGGCTTTTATTCACATATAAACATTCATCAACTCTCACATCAGTTGTGGTAAACGTAAGCTCAAGCATGTTCACTTGATGTGAGGAACCAGTGAGGTTCATTGTCGTTCGTTACGCAGCACGTTTGAGCTTCCGGAAGAGGATTGTTCTCACGCGTCAAGCAGGTTTGGTTGCTTTTCTTTATTTTTGCTGATCAATAAAAGCCTAAATTTAATCTGTTCATCATATAAAGTGATCAAGCCCCTCAGGAAATTTGGACTAAACCTCTCGATTCATATGGATTAGTTTTACGATCTCTTTATGAACTTTTTGAACTGTCAAAGTAGGGCTGGGCGATGTATCGAATGCTTTTGTCACGCGCATTTCTTCAGTAAAGCCGGTTCCCTGATTACCGCTAAATCGGCATCACCTGCTTTCAAATGAAGCGGCATTTAATAGACAGAACCGTAGTTCACTGATAAGACACGCAATATCGCGCTCAATATCGACGGCGATACATATCGATATTGAACGCGATATTGTGTGTCTTATCAGTGAACTACGGTTCTGTTTATTAAATGCCGCTTCATTTGAAAGCAGGTGATGGCGATTTAGCGGTAATCAGGGAACCGGCTTTACTGAAGAAATGCGCGTGACAAAAGCATTCGATACATCGCCCAGCCCTATGTCAAAGTGGTAGTTGCGTAGCTGTCTATGGAGGGACAGAAAGCTCTCAGATTTCATCAAAAAGATCTTCATTTATGTTCCAAAGATGAACGAAAGTCTTACAGATTTGTAATGACATGAGGGTGAGTAATTAATGACAGAATTTTCATTTTTGGGTGAACTCATCAAAATCATCAATATATAAGAACTGAATTCCTACTGGTCAGTGCTTCACATTACAAAAGCTAATTCATTTTGCTTTAATAAATCTAGATGAGAAGGTTTTTGGTTAGCCATTTTCATCAGCCGTTAGTAACCGTACCTTTTGAAAAAAACTGTTTCTAAGATTAAAGGTGGTTAAAGGGAGTCACCTTGTTCTGAAATTAATTTTGAGGAGCTGCACTAGCCAGTGAAAGCAGTGTTTGGATGGATTTGAGACATGCTGAGTTGAGAAAGGCATACAGATGAAGATGACTTCTTTCAATCAATGTTGTTTGGGTATATAGATCAATGAAAATCCACAGAGGTGTTTGCTTTTTCCACATGACCCAGAGGACTCACACTAATGTTAACAGAATGAAGTCAAAGTGTGAGACTTTCAAAAGGTTTGCCCAAACTTTGGAACACTTGTTTGATAAAAGTCACATTGAGAATCAATGCAACGCAAAGTCAATGCAAAATCTTTTTACTTTCTTACTGCATGTTCCTGGTCTTAATGGGAACAATTTGTTCAGTGCACGTTATTCTAGAACAAAAACAAATTCTATTAGTTGCTCCTCCTCTGAAGCAACTTTCCTTTTCTGCTGATGTCTCTTAGGCCTTGCAGGCTATTGGACAATATGAATAAATAGCTAATGGTTTAAGCTTTGTTTTAAGTCTGGCTTCTTTCTAGTATGTAACACTCTCATTTCACGATCTAATCAATTCCTGATGGTTACAATCATGTCCCGTCATAAAAGTTTTCACATGGAATGTGTTTTCTCTTGGAAATACAAGAAATGTCAGAATTAAAATGTATTGCAAATAACAATTTACGTTAACTTTAAAGCCAGCATGAAATCATTTTTTTTTATTTTCTAAATGCAATGGTTTTATTGTGAACAAATCATTCATGTGTGTTTCATTTTTACTTTTACTCCATATTTTGAGGGACAGAACCAAGTGTCCACACCACATTCTGTTTTTTTTCCATAATCCATTTCACCCAGTCACAATATGGAAGAATCTGTTCTGTCGCAGATTCGGCTACATTCTAGGCTAAATACTTACACTTACAAAAGGCTTTGAAATTGATTTTATTCTTTGTTTTGGGTTGGGAATTGGTGCTCAGCATGAAAGATCAGAAATTATACTTAAGCTGAATTATATGTTGTTAAGACAAATTCTTGCCTATCATATGGATTCTTTCTCACTATACTGTGTCTTTGTCTCTGTCATTTTATAGTGTCTAGGCCTGTAAGTGGGCTTCTGTGTGCAGGAGATTTGCCCTCTGCGGTGCAGCCCTGCTCCATACCGTGCCCACAGCTGTGCCTGCTCTCATCCTGGTCCTCCTGGGGGGCCTGTCTCCACGACAACTGCATGGA
Source organism: Chanodichthys erythropterus (assembly GCF_024489055.1). Taxonomy (NCBI): domain Eukaryota; kingdom Metazoa; phylum Chordata; class Actinopteri; order Cypriniformes; family Xenocyprididae; genus Chanodichthys; species Chanodichthys erythropterus. The sequence goes on along the minus strand of NC_090234.1, from coordinate 36,078,583 downwards.
GACACATGGACGGAAAGGTAGGACAACATGGGAGTAAAATGTCATCAAAAAAAAAAAAAAAAACACCTGCCCTCTTATTAATAAATATTGAATAAAATTGATGATTGTACCCTCTCTCCACTGAGCTAAACCCGGAGTTAACAGTATCTAAAACTGACACCACTTCTGGTGAGAGGTGATAACATCTGTCACTGAAGTGAGCTGGCAGAGTACTGCCCTATAATGAGAGAATTTAGCAGAGGGCAGACTGATGTCACATGAATCAGTCATACATAAGTGGAGCTTTCAATCAGAAATGATTCATTCTGGGCAATCGTAAGAATAATCCCAACTTAAACACAGTGCTGCACTCTTATCATTCACCTGCTTTACTGAGACCAAAGGAAGGTTAAAAATCAATCCATCATATGTATGTGTATTGAAAGAATTCCTAACTTAAGAAATTCTAAAGCAGTTCTATCCATCCATCCTCATTTATGCTTTCTATCTATCTATACTCATTTATGCTTTCCATCCGTCTATCTATCTATCTGGAATTGGTGCTCAGCATGAAATAACAAATACTTGTTATTTCATATTTCAATATTTTAATTAACAAAGATTAAAGGGATAGTTTACACAAAAAAATAATTTTTTCATAATTTACTCACCTTCGACAGGGTTTTTCTTGGATCAAAAATGGTCTTCAGTGGTGACAGACACAGTCATCCACACAAACAGTAAAAAGTGCCCTACCCACGTGATCTGTGAGCCCAATACTAACAATAAAGTACCCATCACTGTCACCGCAATTCTTTCTTGCCCTCTTTGCAAAAAAAAAAAAATCTGTGATTTCATAGCTTTGTTAAGAGAAGATACTTTTTTGCTAGACCTGAATTATTATTATTTATTTTTTTGGTATGTATAATAATAATAATGATAATAATAATTAATAATCAGCATTAAAAAGTTACATTAACTAATAATATAATTTTCTACCATATACAATTGAATGCACCTAGCTAACAACTTGTTGTTCAAGTAAATTATTCGTTACAGACCGTGGTAGATCTGTTGTTTTCATGATTCACTGAAATGAATCTGTTCAAATGAGTCATTCGGTCGTGAATCAGACATTAGCGGACGTTGACGCGTTGCGCGCGAATCGGGACTGTTATTAGGATATCGCAAAAGATTTGTCAACACAGAAAACACTTCATCACTGGATAGGATTTTCTTTTTGTTTACTGAAAGTATGGTTTATGTCAACTGCACGTGCGGGGCGCCTGTCAGAGAAGATGAGGTGACATTTTTTAGCACTATTCACACCCAGCAGCTATTCAGGAAAAACATTCTCTGAATAGGACTCGTGAAACATTGATTCTTTCTTCCGAACTTTTAGCATCATGTCAGTTGATTTAGATTATTATGTGCGAGGGAGAGAGAGTGCAAAGACTGCTTACTTTGAAGACAGAGAGAGTATGCACACACGAGGGAGGAGCTCTCTGCTCGTTCTGTCCATCAGCGCAGCAGTCATCTGCATCCCTAATAAATAACTCTCAATAACTGATCAAATAAGGCTTTGGCGGAACAAAAAAAAAAAAAAACGTTTTGGCGGCCGCCCAAAAAATTTCAATGTAGGAAAAACTCTGTTCAAGTAGTTCGAAACCTGTATAAATTTCTTTGTTCTGCTGTACACAAAGGAAGATATTTGGAAGAATGTCAGTAACCAAACAGATCTCGCCCTCCATTGACTACCATAGTATTTAATTTCCCTACTTTGGTAGTAAATGCGGGACGAGATCTGTTTGGTTACTGACATTTTTCCTTTGTGTTCAGCAGAACAAAAAAAATCCATACAGGTTTGGAACTACTTGAGGTTGAGTAAATGATGACAATTTTCATTTTTGGGTAAACTATCCTTTTAATGTTAATAGTAATGTTAACAAATGAATTCTTATTTTGAAGTGTTACCAAAAGAGCTCTTGAGGAGACGTATCTGAGTTCACAATTATTTTCTTCTCAAGAGACCCATCAGAGAAAGATTTGCTTCTATTTAAGCTGGTTGCTGTCTAGGAGATGTTGTGATGCGTCTTCCCAATGGGATTGTCTGATAGGGTGTCTCTTTATTCATTGTTTAGACAGCACCTCGTTAGACAAGAGACTATTTACTGTTCTCAAACACTTCAACACCTCACTACTGTTTCAGAGAGTATTGTTTGATCTTTGATATTGGATGAACTATGCAGAACTCTAGAGCCTAGAGCTTTCATAAATAGAAAAATGAACTTCTGTCCTCCACATACAAACATAGATTTCATCAGAGGAGTCTCATAGATTTTTTGTTTTTGTTTTATTAATGTTTCTAGTGCATTACAAATCTGCAATTGCCCACAGTCATATTTTTATCCTCTTTGTGAGATCTTGGGTGTGCGGAGGAATGAATTGAACACTGGCTTGGTAATAATTGTAAGTGGCAAATTCTATCCAGCATTAATGTGAGTAGAGAGCATTGAAGTGGGACTGATAAGGTTCTGAAGTATTGGAAGTGAAATGCTGCCTGCAGCCCACCAGTCTTTCCTATGAATAAGTCTGATAGCTCCTGTGAACCTTTCAATTATTAATATCCACAGAGATGTGCCTCCACCAAATTGTTTTTCGCAGTTTGAAGGAGGCTATTGGCCGTCTAGGCTTTTCTTTTGGTCCAGAAACAGGGCTGCTGCTGGTGTGTGAACCATGTCTGCATGCATGTTCTCCATGGGAGTATGTCCTCCACTGTACTGCTCAGGTATAGTTGTAATTTGTTCTTTGGGTGTCCTGGGATTGAACTGTCATCATTTACAGAAGAAGAATGCTGCTTTGGGGGCTCAGAGGTACAGGAAGTTGTTTGTTACACCCTTAGCCTGTCATGTTTTGTCTTGTAACAAAATATGCATTTTACATGCCATATTACTGTATGTACAGTATATAATAATACATGATATAATTATAATTATAAAACATTAGTACATACATTATAATAAAGATGTCATGTCACAAAAATGGAGAGAAATTTAAACTGTAACACTTTAGTGTAGTCCAATTCTCACTATCAAGTTGCTTATTAGCATTCATATTACTAAGATATTGGCTATTTATTAGTACTTTTTGAGCACATATTAATTCCTTATTCTGCATGACCATATTCTACATCCCTTAATCCTCCCAAATACCTAAACTAGTTAATAGTTAGTTAATAGTGAGAATTTGACTCTAAACTAAAGTGTGACCATTTAAATTTTATTTTGTAGAAGACAAATATGGAAATATTATTCCAAAGTTTGAAATCCATATCTCCAAAAACACTGAGCTACAGATGTGGGAACTCACCTTCAGGACTGTTTTCTATTGGCTTAATATCTGTGGAAACAAATGTTAGTGGTTTAGAAAAAGCTATAAAACAGACTGGATCTCCAGAGAGGAAAAAAGGCATGTCTTTACAAAACATGTCCTTGTTTAGAATACATTAAAACTGCAAGCAGTGATGAAAGGGCCCTCGCACCCGTGCCACTGCCACCCGGTCGCTTTAGGAAAACAGAGCACGGTGGGCAGTGTGCACCTAATAGGGGTGTAACGGTACACGTATTCATACCAAACCGTTTCGGTACAGGGCTTTTGGTTCGGTGCACGTGTGTACCGAAGCATTACATTGCAACATAGCCTAACCACTAATAATCGCAATAAGCTCTGCATTTTGTTACTTTTGTTGAAAGATACAGTACAACTTACGGAAATGATCATATCTCTTGTACTTGCTCAATCAGTGTTTTAACGGCGGAAAGACATCAATGAAAGCTTGTAAACAATAATGTCATGTAGCATTTACCTTAAAAAAGCCATTCAGTGTCCTCCACAGCTTGTTAGTTCGCTAGAGAAATGAAATCTTTTGTTAAATATTTGCACTATATTAGCCTATATATTCATTATATTTTACTTAACCTTTTAGTGATGTATTATTTAATGTATGTTTATGTAAATCTGTCATGAAAATGACAACCACTGTGTTGAAATTATTATATTTCAACAACGAATTGGAGAAAAAAAAAACATTACTTAACATAAAACAGCTTACATGTTTGCATACATTTTTTTTATTTGAGTCTTGATTATTTTATCTAAAAATAAAAAGCGATTGAATTTAGGCTAATAGTTTGGGCTCAGTTGCTAACCTTATATTATAGTAGCATAATGTTCAAGTAAGGGCTCCTACATAGTTTATAGCATTAGCAAAGATAATTTTTTATCCCTAAGAAACTTTGTTATAATTTAATTTAATATATTTAAAGACAAAAACACAATTTGTTCAGTAAACCACTGTTTAATAAAAAAAGAAGCAATTTAATGCTGGTTTTCTCCCCACCTGCTGTACCGAAAACCGTGCCGAACCGTGACTCCAAAACCGAGGTACATACCGAACCGTGAGTTTTGTGTACCGTTACGCCCCTAGCATTTAAGTACATAAATTTAGGAGGACAACATCAGTCATTTGGATTTGCTACACTTCCTGCTACCAGCTGGTGGCGATATAACTATAACTAAATTTTGGCATGTAGATGTCTTCAGGCCAGGGCCCTTATCAAATGTGAAGTTTGAGGCAGATTGTACATTGTATGCACGAGTTACAACAACTTCCTGTTTCATGGCATTAATCACATACATTAGCACTTAGCCAAGTGTTGCATGATTTAATGTGTTTCTAGTATGTTTGGTACTTAATGACATATTTAAATGTGTTTCAGGCAGTGAATTACAGTGTAAGGTGGCACTATGACTAACTGAATATTTGGATGTAGATGTGTTCAGGCCAGGACATTGTATGCCTGACTTACAACAACTTCCTGTTCATGGCGAAAAATCAAAATGTCTGGCTGCCACGGACACACCCTTCAGAGAAAACTCAAGATCTTCTCAATTTAACATTGCAAAAGCCTTTAGATTAGACTGACCAAATATGATGTTGATCTGATTAAAGCTCTAGGAGGAGTTTGTTAAAGTACGATGTGTGGAAATGGCAAAAACTGCAAAATTTTTGCAGAGAAATATCTCACTTCCTGTTGGGTGTTCAGATTTTGCAGCCAGGGACTTTTTTGTAGGTATTGGGCTGTTAGATCTGTCTGACGAATTTCATACTTATATGTGAAACGTAGCATGAATGGTGCTTTTTATAGGTGGCGCTATTGAGCCATTTTGCCGCACCTAATTCTGGAACCCATATCAGACGTAAATTTTCACCACTTCTGACGCGTATGCAAAGTTTCATGAGTTTCGAGCATGTTTAGGCCCTCAAAAATGCAATTTCGGAGAAGAATATTTTGACTGAGCAATTCCAATAGGGTCCTCACACCATCGGTGTTCGGGCCCTAAATATAGACTAGCTTTATGGGTTCTTCATATGATGCATTCTGATTTATACATGCATCCTACAGAATTATATGGTATACATCTGTTCTTAAGTGAAGCAAACTGGTAATCCCTCAAGGTTTAAATTATATATGTGATCAGGGTAGGGCAAAAATACATCAAAATGTATTTTAAAATAAAATACCAAATACCTTAATTTTAAGTGTATAAAAATAAACTACAAAATACAGCAGCCACAAAATGTATCAAAATAAACTACTGTATTTTTGTATTTTAAAAATACTACAAAATACTTTTACAAGGGAGCATGAAATTTCTTCGTAAACCTTCCATCAGTTGGCCTATTTGATCGATTCCTTCACCATTACACTGACTGAGTTGATCAAGTAAACAATGTTTGATAGCACCAGCTTTTCTCTACTTGAGTCATGCAATAAATCTGACATATGCAACCAGTTAAAGGCACAAATATGTAGGATTTTTAGATTAAAATATCCAAAAAACACTAGAACAGTGTTATATATTTTGTTGACTTGTGTACTTGCATTATCCCCAAAAAATTTCCAAAATTGTCTAAATCCAGAGAAATAAGTAATTTTAACCAGGACACAGACCGTGTCCGTGCGTCACCTACCAATGACATCATTACCTTCGATTTCCGGTTCTATTTTGTGGAAACCATGGAAACATCAAAGACACTTTAGTATATTATGTGTTTTATTAGACAGATGGGCAACTGTTTGGATACATTCATTAACTGAAAACTAATCATTGTTATATAGCTCAACACTTTTATAGCTCAAGTCTTTTTGTTTGAATGTAGTTTTCTTGAATTACAGTGAGTACCATGATTTACCATGACTAATATCGATCTATCTTACTGCAGTGTGCAACAATTGTCTCATAGCAGCCACCGAGCGAACGCACAGAGTAGCACTATAACAATTTTCAACACACAAATGTATCTAATATGATAAAACAGCACTGCGTTACCCCACATACACTTGACCGGAAGAAGCGGAAGCAGAGACTGTGGCATAATAAAAGTCCCACTGCTCTCGAGGTGTGTGTCGCACTCTTCTCTCATTATCAATCACTCCAGCAGCCTCATTCAGCTCTCACAGCACTCGGTCCTGCTCTGCTTCATACTACAGTAACGTTAATAATCGCATCCATGAACATGATTTCTGCCTGAGTCTCTTCACGATTCTTTTCCACCGGCTGTAGATGTGAAGACAACACCTCCCATGATTCCGTGAAATCAAGGTGTCATCGAGCTACGCCTTTGTTTTGAAGAAGTGACCTCTAGCGGCAAAAATTTACATATTGTGGCTTTAACAGATCAAATATTAAAGGTGATAAAGAGGATCTTTTCGTCGACTGAGAAACCAAAGACTGTTACTGAGTTTTTTAAATAAGCGCATCCGTAAGAACAGCCTCCCTCCTTCACAGCTCATTTAGAGGGAATGCCTCCCAAAACTCATGCACGAGTATTGGAAAAGGAGTGTTTACCACCGGAATTCGCTGTGTCGTGTTAGTGGATTCATTATATCGGACTCACCGCAGGTAACTCATAATCTGCAGTTGTTACTCCTGTCTCCTGACAAAAACATCGCATGCGGCGCCTGTGGAGTGTGGAAAGTTACTGGAGCGTGCAGCCGCGCGCGTCTCTCACAAGGAACGTCATGGCAGTGATTGACAAGCCAGAGGGCCAATCGTTTACGCGATGATCGCGTAAACGATTGGCTGATGTTTTTAAGGCCCTACCTCGTGCACAGATGATGTATATTAATAATATTCCTTTCAGTGCACCTAATAAATAGTCTTTTATCAGTTAGTAAAGACAGTTTCAAGTAATATCGCAAAAATGTATAAAACAAAACATCCTATTTAGCATCTTTAACATATCCCTGTGATCTCCTAGATGAAGGTTAGTTTTAAAGTAACCAACAGTTTAGTGTTTGCAAATGACTCATAATTGTATCCTAATTTAGTTACTTGGTGTTTGGTAATGAAGGGCCTACTTTGCACCAGCAACACTGACTCAATGACAGACATTCATAAGAAGACAACTGATGGCACCTGTGTTCATAGCAACTAATTAATCATTTGATTGTTAATCATAAATATAGGGTGCTGCTGCTCGGTATAATTGTTTTCCAGAACATTATGTAAATTGGAAAACTATTTAGCCTAGGCTACCAAAACAAACACCAAAACTTAATATGAACTCTTAAAAATTATAGCAATTTACTTGATGAAAAAAATTGATGGAAAGCTGGCAGCCTGCACATTTCTTGACCGCATTCTTCTATTTGGATCAATTTACTGTTCTGATCTCAACAAGTCTCTGCAAACTACTGAGTATGCACCAATCAGAGTTCTCAATTTTATGATGTCATCATGTAGACTTCTACAAAGTATTTTACAGTATTTTAAAAATACAAAGCACTAAAGTATTTTGATACAAAATATCAAGCCATTTTCATCAACCCTATCAAATACAAATTACAAAATACTATTTTATATTTGAAATACGTATTTGAAATACATGTATCATAAATACTGCCCATCCCTGTATGTGATATATTCAGAGCTCGTCACACAATGCACTCATGTCTTAGAGTCCATTTTGTGTTAAAGCAATGTTGAGAGCTGTAGGGTGTTTTGATTATTTCAAAGGCTTGGCTGACACTATGCTTTTCCCAGGACTACCGAGTCAAGCCCCCCTGCAGGGGTGTGAGATGAACCAAATCTCACTACTGGCATGCACATAGTCAAGGAGCAAAGATATGAGGAGTTAGTATCTACTCATCACAGACCGTAAACAGGATCAGATGGTATCCAGACAGCTAGCGTACCACACTTGTGTTAGCCATCAGATCTTCTTGTTTGATAAATTATGCTTGGAGTAATGCCTGATTCATCTTTTTTCTTGCTTAAGCACTGTACTGTAATGCATATTGATGTCGTCCAGAGCTGGCTTTGAGAACGTATGCCAGTTTATGAAATATTAATTAAAGCTGGCCTAGTGTTTTTTTTTGTTTGTTTTTTTGTTTTTTCCCTGAAAGAAAATAAAAGATAACGATGATGATCTTTCTAGCAGACCTTTTTTGAGAACAGTGTTTTGCCTTGATGTTTAAGCAGTACTTTTAGGTGTGAAATCTTCATATTCCAGTGTTATTTAAGTCATGACTGGCGTCTCAGTTTGCAGTCATAGCTCATAGCTTTACAAATGAGTGAATGAAAAGAGTGTATTCAGGCAAATTACTGCAGAGCAGGAGGAGGAATTTATTCTGCTAACAAAAGCTGTGACAGAAAGCCTTTTCAAATGAGTTTCTATTACAGGCATATTTAGCCACCGCTAGAATTTCAGTTCAGAACTCACTGACCAGAAACTGGCACTTGTTTTCCCTCACAATACCCCTAATCCACCTGTCTCTCGCTCTGTTCACAGGCTACAAGCAGAGAAGGAGAGAGGTGCTGGAGGAAGGATCTGGAACAGAAAACTGTGCCCATCTCCTGGAGTCAATGCCCTGTGAGGATCCAGTGTGCTTTTTGTGGCAGGTGCTGTTTGAGAGCGCTTGTGTGCCCAGCACAGGGAACTGTGGAAATGGAACCAGGACTCAAACTGTGGCTTGCATCAACTCACAAGGTAAACAGTCAAAATATGTCATTATGTTTTTATTTGTTTGAATTTAATCATATTACTTCAGGTTTTTGAAAACCTTGCATTTATTTGATAAAAACAGTAATATTGTGAAATATTATTACAGTTTTAAATATATATTTTTTTTATTTTAATGTATTTTATATATTTCAATTTATTCCCATGATGGCAAAGCTATTATTATTACAGTTGTGGTGCTTAATATATCTGTGATAGGACTGAATTTTCTTTTGTGACATTATAAATGTCTGTCACGTTTGGCTGCATTAATACAGGAGATTCAGAGAAACAAACTGTATTTAATTGTAAATCCAAGGAGAAACTCATAGAATTCAAAAATAAATTAGATTGAACAAGAAAAGAGGAAACCAAGGGCTTAAAGGCACAATATGAATTAAAATATCCAAAAACCACTAGAACAATTTTATATATTTTGTTAAATGGTGTACTTACATTATCCCAAATGTTTCCAACAATCCAGATAAATCAGCTATTTTAACCAGTGTAATGGCCTGTGTCATTGCGTCGCCTGTCAACGACATCATATCAGCTTTACCCATGATTTCCATTGTTTTATTTCCATTGAAACCATGGAAACACCAAAGACGCTTTATGTGTTTTATTAGACAGGTGAGCAACTGTTTAAATACATGTATTGACAGAAAACTAATCATTGTTATATAGCTCAACACGGGCATCTTATTGTTTGAATTTCTTGTTTTCTTGATTTACCGTGAGTATAACATGTTTGTACCATGCCTCAGAGACCATGCTAACATACAGTAGCCACAGTAACAGTAATAGAGCATTTTCTCCATCATATAAAATATTTTAAAATGAATTGCATGCCATTTAGCAACACAAGTTATCTAATATCGATCCAGCTTACTGCAGTGTGTACTGCACTGAGTGAACTCACAGAGTAACGTTAACATAACTTTCAACCACTCAATGTGTTTTTAGTATGATTGTTTTGACCAAGTAAAACAGCACTGCATTACCCCACAATTTTATTTCATCAGATAAAGTGACCTGTCTGATTCGACTGCAGCATATAAGCGTAATAAAAACAGCAATGTAAAATGTCCCTGGCCCCTGCTTCATACCGCAGTAATGTTAGTAAAAGTTAGCTCATGAACATGATTTCTGCCTGAATCCAGTCGGATTGCTTTCCATCGGCTGTAGAGGTGAAGACAACAACTCCCATGACGAGGAAAATAATGAACAACAGGTGAAAGCAATATGTAACTAAGGGAACAGACTAGTGAAGAGAACTCCGTGTAATAGGGACAGGGAACACAATGGAAACAAAACCAAAACACAAGTCCCCATGAAAGTTTTTTGGCTTTTAGTATGAATATGTTTGCCTTACTGTTATCTATAATCTAGTGACAAAGTTTGCATTTACAAGATATAAGCATTCAAAACAATCTTTCACTTCCACCAATATGGATCAATTTTGATGACATCATGCCATATGGAGGAGATTAGGAGGAGAAACGGTTAGAGATTAGGAGGAAACTGTGGCTTTGCTGAGGCTGTGGTATATTGGTTATTTTGGGGAGGAGATGATCCATGTGTCCTGCCCTGTCTTCCTGTTTCAGTGGAAATTAAGTCATCGCTTTGAATAATGCTGCACGTTTCAAGGCATTTCAGTGGGCCTTTAAATATAACCCTGACATGGGTTATATCAATTTAATATCAGTTTTATGCATTACAGCTGAATAAAAGTATTTAATGGTCGTGTGTGTGTATACTGCCATTAAAAAGTTTGAGGTCAGTATAATAATATAGAAGATAATATATAAGATATAATAACTAGATTGAAAAAACAAAAACCCTGCAATGCTAGGTTGTTTTGGGTGTTTGCCTGGATGATGTTATATGGTTCTTAAGGTGTTACGAGCGGTTGTGAGCATATACAATCCACCTTATTTTTAACATACTGTAGGAGCAGGCATTTGAGAAAATGCGGGCATTTGTAAATTGAATTTGTCTGGCTTCTGGTGCCATTCTCCAGTTATTTTTAGCTGTACAAAACAGTTTGTTATGCTGCTTGATATTGTAAACTGACATTTCTTACCATATTATTTTAAGATATTGTCGTATTGTCGTGGTTTGTAGCGCAAATAATTGTACCATTTATTCTTACAGTTATTTCCCTATAGCAGCTAATGAATCAGACGTCTCGTGGATTAACAGAAAATAGCTTAATTCTGTGTTGCAAAATAAGGTGAAAAGAGCCTACCCCAAATTTTCTGTGATAAAATGGTCTCTAGATATATCTGAAGTTTATTTTTTGATGTATATCTTTTGTGATTTTTATGGTCTTTTTATTAAACCACCAGTAGGGATGTAACGATACATACGGAAACGGTTGAAAATCGATAAGAACATGACGATTCAAGTTGGTTGAGATGCTAAATGAGTCGCGATACATTTGGGGGTGGGGGTTTATATGAATGTATATTTGAGGAGAGTTGACTGGGTTCAGAAAAGTTTAGATGATGTTTTCTTTTCATCTTACTTCTGTACCATGCATTTTAAAGTACTTTTAGCGCACAGTTTACAGTGGTAACCATGGAAGCGCTGTATTGCAGCTGTTCCATAGGCCACGTTCACACAGCAGCAGAATACGGTTGTCAGTCCTGTATTCGAGTCCTTAATACGGTTACATTCACACACAGTACGGTTATCTAGGGGTGTGACAACTGCATTCTATAACCGAACTCACACCCGTAAATTTTCAGGACTCACAACCGCATTCTTGGAATTTTCGCGCTGTGTGAACGGAATGGTACTGAACAACTAGTTGTCTGTCACATCATACAGTGCGAGAGAGCCGGTGTTTTGTGTGTGGTTTTGCTTTCAGTAACTTAGAGCGATAAAGACATGAGCTGTGCATCATCTTAAGGTGTTAGATCCAATCACTGTTTTCCACCGGAGCGGCTCCCGTCAGTTTCTTTTCCAAATTCAAATGCCATGTCATGCGCGAGACGGCTATTGCGTGTTTACATGCTGCTGTTGGTTAATGAAGTTTGAATGGATACACTCACACTTCAATTGGTCTCTTGTCATGTCAAAAGTGACAAGACTTTTCGGTTTTATGGACCGCCATCTTTAATATTATGTTGGTCACTGTCGTTATGGACACTAGTAAGAGAATACGGGCTTGACTCTCATTGCACGTTCATACAGGCAGATTTCCAGACGCTACTGTAAGTTACTGTGTGAACGGGACATTTCGAGACTCACACCTGTAAGTAAATGTGGTTGTCAATCCCAAAAACTGACAGTGTGAACATGGCCAGTGTATTTGCATTCTCATGCAGCCTGTCTGCCGTTATGAAGTTTTATGTAGCATAATTTCACAAAGCCAAAGTCTGAACAGCATCTTTGTTGGGATCGTGATTGAAATGCAGTGGTTGCATCTAATTTTAAATGGCTACAGATAGTTCAGCCTGTAATAGAGCAAATAAACATCTTGTTCATGTAATCATATGAAGAGATTTCTTTTATTTGTATTATTTATTTATTTGATTTAGGATCTGTTTTAAAATTTCAATTTAGTTTTGTTATAAAGATATTTCAATTTCACAAAGAAATATGCAGCATTTTGTCTGAGAAATAATAAAAATACACTCTCATTTAAATCCTATTTTGTTAAAAAAAAAAAAAAGGAAGAAAATCGTGAGAAAATCGAATCGTGAAATCAGTATTGTGAATCGTATCGAATCGTGAGTTGAGTGAATCGTTACATCCCTACCCACCAGACAAAAATCATAACTTGGACTGCTTAGAAAAGGAATAGCAAACCTCTTATGAGGTCACCATGATTTGAGATATCGTTCATGTAGACTTGTGCCGATATTCGTTAATGCGATAAATCACGATAATGAATATGCACGATATTGTAATCGTCGGCACTTCAGAATACCGTAAATAATAATTTATTTCCAATTGTTAATTTTTTATAAGACAATTAAGAATACTTTCCCCATCAATCGTATAAAATGCACAACACCGCTGTATTCTGCGTCAAAAGGACACGCGCTCAGATGTAAACAATCCCAACGTGCATGAGAAGCACATAGCGGAACCAGTGAAGGAGACGAGCTGAATGAAAGTGCGCGTTCACTCTCTGACAGCAGAGGGCGCTGATGGAACGTCAGCGTGCAGCGGTTACCACGGAAACCGTGCAAACAAAGTAACTGCGCTAGTGAAGTTTTTAAAATGCTTCAAACAGCCATTCATTTTTTTGCCATCTCAGTGTTGTTCATCACAGCACCAAATACTGAATACTTAAAAAAGACTTAAAAGGATATTTATTTTCAAACCTTTTTACCTTTTTATATTTTAATCTGGACTACAACATGCCCTAATGATTAGAAATGTTCTGATTATTTGTTATTGTTCAGTAAAACTTTGAAAACATACAGCTTCATTAGTTAACATGTTAATTCATTATCACTAAACTGACAATAAAAATACTTATAAAGTATTAATTATTATTAATTAATGTTAATTTCTTAGTTACTATTTAATAACATTACTAAAATCAAAATAACTTATTTAATGGACCTGAGATAAAAAGTTGTGTTTCTAAACTAACATTAACAAAAAATAACACTTTCTGTAACAAATGTAGCTATTGCTCAATCTTAGTTAATGCATTAAATAGAGTAAAGTGTTATCTGTTGTTCTTTATAGCCTAATTCTTTTGCATTTTAATCTGTTTGAAAATTTCAGTCAGAGTTGTTTTTGTTTTATTACAAAAAGAGTTCTTAAACCTGTTAAACTATGACAAAAATGGTTTTGCAACTTATTTTAATATCGTGATAATACCGTATACCGTAATAAAAGCTTCATCAATTAATCGCAACATGAACATTTGATACCGTCACATGCCTACGTTCATGTCCGTAGTGCAAATGCAGGCAAAGTTGCGCAAAGCACCAGAAATAGTGCTGTTTTATCCAGTGCCACTAATAAGTTCATATCAAAAGGATTCTAACATCATTCCCAGCAAAAAAGATCACACTGCTTTTATAGAAGATAGTAATGCAAAGTTGTTAGCTAAAAAGTATCTTGTGTCTGTACAGAATTCTGAATGATTTGAGTATCTATAAAGCATTCTATTATTGAGGGTGATCTCAAATAAAGAAAAGGCTTTTAAGAGCAGCCAGACACATCGACCCATGTCATGTCAGTGTCACACTCTTTCATCAATGCATTACACTAGCTGATATTTGGCTAAAGAGCGGTCTGAAAGCGTATCTCTTAGCAGCATGCTTTGGAGATCAGCTAGTGTGACCCATTTTAACCTAACTCTGTAATTTATGAGAAATAGCATAAAGATGAGGAATCCGGCATTGTGAATTTGATGAAGCCTTAGTAAGATCTTAATAGCCCATTTTCAAAACCTGCAAAACTAAATGTGGCTTTTTGCATGTTTTATTATTGTCATGTTCCTGAGGAGAATTGACACATGGGTCTGAGAGGTGTGAGATGTTTGAAAGTTGAGATTTTTCTCATAATCGGTTGAGAACTCATCAGATGTGTGATCTTTAGTTAACTCCAGTGTCAAATACTCTTTTCCCACACCTTAACTGATGAGCTAATTGATGTAATTTGACACAGTCAGGTGTTTTGGGGATGAGGAAGAGCGTCTTATTATTTTTTTCATTTGTGAATTTATTCTTTCATACTTGATGACTATAAAGGGTCTCTGTGCCAATATAAAAACTTTGCTTGACCTCATTTTAGAAGATCAGCTCTCTCATTTGAATACAATGTTGCTATGCGAAATTTAATTACCCAGTATTTATAGGTAAAACAAATTTGTGTTGCAAAGAAGCGAGTAATCATTGCTAACAACATCAAAATGGCTCTCTTGATTTTAATAATTGTTGATGAGAAGTCTGGTTAAATTAAGCATGAAGTGGCTCAGATGCTCTATTGTTTAACCTTTCATCCCAAACCCAAGAAAGAGACTGATAGAGCAATGACGGATTTTTGGGCATGTGTTGTTTTCAATTAAGCTTTCTTGACTTCCTTTTGCCGGAGTTAATTGGGCACTGGAGGACAAGGCATTTCCTCTGTTCCTGCTTTATTTCTCAAGAATAAACATATTGATGCATGGATATCAAAGTCTGTTCCACTCTGACCATGAGACAGGGCATTTTTCTCTACCGTGATGTTCAGAGTACTCCAGTTTACTGGCCAGTTAAAGCTCATTGCGTAGTGATCTATATCCCTTTATTCGGTATTCAAGGGTAGGACTGAACTCTCTTTACAGCCTGGCAGCACTCTTAAGAGACACCTATCATGCCTGATTGAAGTCCACCTACAGCCTTGGGTGTCTTAGCACATCTCTAGAGTATATAGCCCTGCACCACTGGACTTTTGACTATCTGCATTAAGTCTGGTCCACATTGCAGGTCATTTTGACAAGAACTGTCTGGTTATACAGAAAGATCCATCTGATCGACATGTTAAGATCCTAACATAGATTTGCTTTACTTATATGATGTTTATAGATACTTTTTTTTTTAAGTCATAGTTTTATAGTTTAGTTACATTATGCAAATATTTTTGAGTGTGTTAATTGACGTGTTGTTAACCGGCGTTCATTCACTGTTAAGCCTTAGCTCATGCCAGCTCCTCTTTTGTGCTATTCAGAATTTGTACTAATCTCTTCTGGTCAACATTTCTGCATGCCAAGGTCTAGAAACAACCAAATTATTTTGTTACTTTGTCTACAAAAATATTCAACTCTAGTGTGAAGGACTGTGTTTATCTTTTTATTCAGCTTCATATGTATTGCCCAAAACAAATTTCTGTCATGTCCAGTTGCAGCAGGATGATATAAAATTGCAGGATTTAATTGCAGCAGTCTTCTCTTTATAAAACAAACATAATAAGACAGAGAACAAGGAAACTAGGGCTCAGTCTGAAATCACCCTTATACCCTTAAATAGGGAACAGCCATTTGTAGTGGTGTCCAAAACCATAGTGGAATCATTCAATCCCACAATGCACCGCAATAATCGATGTACGATTCGATATCGATTATTTTGGATCAGTTACAGTATATGCCAAATTTTCTAGAGGAAAAACAACTACACATGGGAGTCAGTTGGTACTACTATAATAATATTGAAGGTTAAAATGAACTTACTTATATACAAACACTTAAATTACACTCAATGATGTTTTTTTTATTATAAATAAAGTTTAGACTTACATAATCATATTTCTACTCCAATTCGTTTTTTTGTTTTTTTTTAATATAAACATTTAAATCGTGGCTGTCATAACTGATTTATTCAAACATGCATTAAATATTGAAGAACATTAGGAATTAAAATTAATATTTGTAACGTGCATAACTATATTTATCAGAATGTTGCTCTCTGGTGTTTCTCTTATTGACATCTTTCCGAGGTTGAAACACTGATTGAGCATGAGACATGATACGGATTTTGGTAAGTTGTACTGTATATTTTAAAGCGGAGGAGAGAATGTTCACATGTGCTCTGTGCTGCTGCTTCTCTTTACCTAAGGCGCTACAGCGGTCTGTCACGCCACGTTAAACAGCAGCAAAACGGTATTTATTTTTTGAATCTCATAATAAGATGGATGTCATTTGAAATCTGAGACTTTGCTTCATATGAAAAGTAACAAAGCTAAAGATTATTGCGATTTATTGGATGGGAGGCGCGCTACATGTTTTGTTCATTCGTCAACTGAAAACAGACTAGACTAATTGATTCTTGGGATTTAAGAATCGATATCGGTTCGTAAAAATGAGAATCGATTAAAATCGAGAAACCCTATTTGTTACTGTATTTACTAATCTTCGTTAAGATTAGTTAAGCAAAATATAGTTGTTCATTGTTTGTTCATGTTAGTTCACAGTGCATTAACTAATGTTAAGATTTTAATAATGTATTAGTAAATGTTGAAATTAACATTAACAAAGATTAATAAATGATTTTTAACAGTGCATGTGCAAGCTTATATAGAAAATTTTATTCACCAACATGGGGTTTTTAGTATGCGATGAATGAACAGCTTGAATTGTCCAGGATGTCGATCTCGTAGATGCGCAGCAGTATGGAATGACTCTAGGGAACAGAATAAAAAACACAGCGCTTTTATAATGGCTACTGCAAAGCGTTCTATCAAAGTCAAAGAATGTCCTGTTTGAGTGGAATTAAATAATGTTTCAGCTCCTGGTGCTGCAATAACCTCCCAGTGTGAACTTCTCCATATGTCCAGACCCTTAGTTCTCCAGCAGCTAACCCACACTGTGGGCAGTCTAATAAGGGTTCTTGTCAGTGAGAATCTCTGAATATCAGCTCCAGGTGTTTCTGCTTGCCAGTTTCTCTTAAGTGTTCAACTCCTTTGGGCAAACAAGGAGTGGCAGTTTCCATCTCTGGACTCTGTAGCAATTCCGCATTTCCTTAAAGGAATTCAAATAGACTAGCGAAGTCCTCCGAGAAACAGAATTTGTTCATTATTTTCACAGCACTTCAGGTTCAGTGTGCAGCCCCAGTGTTCATTTAGTCTGATGACAGAAGCTCTATTACACGGGGGTGTGAAGTGAAAAAGTCATAAATAAAGCAATTCCTCTGGCAGCTGCAAATGTTTTACTGCATCCTATTATAAATGCTTTTATTTATTTTTCACTTTACTTAACATTTTCATACCTCCAGCTTCACAGTGTTGATGGCAGTGGGGTGTGATGTCGTATCTGAAGTTCTGCAGCATTACAGCTCATGTGTCAGTCAACATGGTTCAGCCGAGGCCTATCTATAAAGAAGCATATTGAGGAAGTCACTCATTTAACTTTTGTGTCAGCAGCATGTTACTCAAATTTATTGAATCCTGTAGTCGCGGTTGTAATTTTATGCTGGTTTATGACCTCAGCGTTGTAGTTCTCCAGCACTGTTAGAAATTCACAGAACACCTGAGTGTGTCAATATAATAAAAGTACCAAGGTCACCTTCTTTCTATGTTTTTTTTTTCTTCTCCCCCCCCCCCCCCTTTTTTCCCGCTTAAATTTACAGCAGACCAAAATCGTTGTGACCTCTGGCTAATCAACAGGAGAATCTCAGTGTAATTATAGCTAACGTCATACCAAACGCCACTGGAATCGATACATATAGGGTTAAGTCAGCGACTGGTAGATAGATATGAGAAAATCATTTACAAAATTCTTGTGAAACATTCAATGAGTTGCTATTATCTCAAGATTCTTAAGTTGTTTTCTAGCTGTTTACACCTATTTGCTGTGCAGAGCAATGCCTTTCCACGGATAGCTTTCAAGTTATTACTACTTATTACCGTTTTAATGCATGCAGTTTATTAAATATGTTTAGTTCCATTTTTATGTTAACACATCTATTCAGTTTTACATTATATAATGTTTGCTTTATAACTGAAGGGATAGTTAATTTATAAATCAAACCCAGACATGTTGTTTGACAAAAGTTGAATGCTTTGTGTGGTGAAATTTAGAGTAAATCAGTGGCTCAGTGGAAAAACATCTTGCATACATGAAAGATTATGTCCATAAAGTGTGGGGGAAGTTCTTCTATTATTGAATTATCATAGATTTGCATGTCTATATTGTTTTAATTCTGTTTAATTCTGAAAAAAAAAATAAAAAAAAAATAAAGAGTGCTGTTTTATCCAGTGTATTATATATGTACAGTAGACTTATATTCCAGTATGAGTGTCCCACACAAATTGTCATTTCTTAAAAAGGAACTGATTTTGTTAACTGCAAAAATTTAGATGAATCTTGTACTTGTATATTAAAGATTTTTTTAAATGTTTTTAAAATATTTTTTAAAGTTTCTTATGCTCAACAAGGCTAGATTTATTTGATCAAAAATGCAGTAAAAACTAGACCTGGGACAATACATCGAATCTCAATTCACGATATGAAGAATCTGGAGTGATTCTGATATTTTCCTATGTATCGCGATTCTCTCTTGAATTGATTCTGAGCTTAGTATGGCACTGCTATACGTGCTTTAGAAACACTCGTACACTGCCTGCTTCAAGTTACTTTACACACACCACTTAAACCTAAAATAATCATTCATAAAGTTCGAAAAGGCCGTGAGATCTCACGAGATTAAAAAGTGACAAGATTTCTCGTCGAGGTGAAAAGCTGTCTCATGATATTGCCATGACGTAGTATGAGAGTGAAATTAGGATGCAACCGCCACATTTACATTACATTACCTCCACTGTCGTTTTGCTTTTTGTAGAAATAAA
Organism: Chanodichthys erythropterus; assembly: GCF_024489055.1. Lineage (NCBI taxonomy): Eukaryota > Metazoa > Chordata > Actinopteri > Cypriniformes > Xenocyprididae > Chanodichthys > Chanodichthys erythropterus. The sequence goes on along the minus strand of NC_090234.1, from coordinate 36,059,241 downwards.
AACCATTTAATTCAGTTGACTAAACGAACTAGTTTTCTCAAACGAAGCAGTTAAATGCTGATGAAGCGACTTTCAGTGTGGCTCTGGAGATGAATTTTGTGCGTTCATTTTCTCATAAAGTGAGGCGACAGATGATAAAATCACAGCGAGCGTCACACGTGCTTCTCTGTGTGCGTGCGTGCACATGTGTGTGAGGTAAATGAAACCGCGCTTACGCATCATTCATTTCAGAGGCACAGGCATGCAGGATTCAAATTTAAATGGTCTTTTTGTAGTTTAATATTCACAGACACTAGTCTATATCGCGATTTGATTTAAGTATATTGACCTGCTTTTAATTCATTCATCAAAAATTTGACAAATTCCGTGACATTCCACGTTATATACTAAATTCCTTTTTTTTTATGACACGATTCCGTGATTCCGTCCACGTTTTCTGCATCACGGAAATCATAGGGCCCTACAATATGAAAGCTATCTTAGGGTGAGCTGTGTAGTTGTATCCATCTCTTAGCTCTGCATCTTGCTTGAAGAAAAAATTGGTCTCTATTTGCACTTTGAATATTGAGAGAGTACTTTGATTATGGTTGCTTTATGGTTATTCATTTTTATTTATACTGTTTTTATTTCTATTATCATTTTGTGGAAAGGAGTTAAATTAGGAGCTTAAAAGTTCATAAATCATGTTCAGTAAGGTCTGAAGAGACTCATATGAAATCATACAGGAGAGAAGCCAGTCAGTTGAGTTTTTGGCAAAACTTTTTACATTGCTTGTATATTGTTGGATTTTACTGCATATGATAATTCATACTCAGAAAGTAGAACTGAATCGACATTCATTACAAGAATAGTTAAAACATTTCAAATGCCCAAATAGACTAATTTTAGTCATATATTTCGTCATTGAGGATTTCCTAAAAATACTGTCTCGTCTCATTCTCGTGAACCCAATCTCGTCTCGTCTCGTGTGCTAACTGTCTCATTACACCCCTAATATTTATATACTGATGTATAATAAATACATTTTTTAATTAACAGCACCCACACACTAGCACAAATGCACCATCATACTGTAGTATTTCATTGGATTTAGAGCCCCTGGGATTAGTTCATATTCTCTATCAGGCCCATCACACATGCTTTAGTCATTTCTGCCATTAAAATGCTAATAACATCTGCCAGGTAGCCTCGTGAGGTGACAGGATGATGTGCTGATCAATAACAACTGTAATCTATGCAGCAGATTAGAGGTTTGCCGCTGTGTGGTCTGTCCCAATAAGGCCATTTATCTCATCTGAGCGTGGTGTAATTAGGGATGCATTTGATGGATCTCACAACATCTTGCCCTTCTCCTCCCAGAGTTGACTGAAAACATGTGGCACTTCATCTTTTCCAGTGCTGGTAAAGATTACTGCTTCTTTTACATTCAAAAAAAGATCTATAAGTAACCAAAAATAATAGCAGTTGAATGAACATGCTAATAAAAGCCTGTGAATCTGCTCTCAGCAGTCATGTCCAGCATGTAAGAGTATCAAGTAGACAGTGGTCAATGGAAAGACACGTTCACAGCTTACTCCCAGATAACACTTACTGTTTTGAATGGACTTAAGGATGCAGAGCATAGAGGGCTTTTGTCCTGAGCTTTTTATTGAAAAGACTATACAACCTTGAAACTTGCAAGAAGATAAAAGTGAAATTCATTTCATATTGTTCTTTAATACATAGGACATTTGCTACCTATGTAAGAGAGAGAAGAAAGGATTCTGATTTCTTTTTGTTTGAAAAATGAGAAAAGTAGCTTACACAAGTATGTAATTACATGATCTGTGAGCCTAATGAGTACAGTATGTGTGTGTGTTTGGATCAAGATAAGAAATTAATACTTATATTTAGCAAGGATTCATTAAATTGATGCAAAAGAAGTCTATTTTAAATGATTGTTGTTCTTTTGAACCTATTTATCAGAGCATCCTGGAAAAAAAAAAAAAAATCATGATTTTCACAAACATATTAAGCAGTACAACTGCTGCCATCCCAGGCGATTTCTACAGACATGGCTTATCCTGTGTGAAAACGTTACATTACAACAGCGCAGAGTCAGTTGCTTTACAGACATATTTGTGACCCGTCACGGAAACCAGGGACACAAGTCGGCAGCACAACTTTCGAGCAAAATGAGAAAGAAGCTTTTTTTTTTTTTTTTCAAAATTGGTGATTTTCGTTTTTTTGCAGAATCTGTTAGTTGAGATCATGAAGAAGCCTTTCCGTGTTTGAGATAGCAGTATTGGTATATTTAAAAGCGTACATTTTGAGGTTGAAATCGGCTTGTTTTTCGGAGATTCTAGCACGCAGTAGGGGTGTGTCATGTCTGTGTGTATTTCCATACTGGGAAGCGTGGCTACTTATTATGCAGCGCTCTGGCCGGCTCTAGCTGATATCAAAATTCAATGAAGAACCGTGGCCGTTACACCGAAAATGTTTTGAAGTACTTCTTCGACAAGCCGGATGCTTATGAACAAGCGCTCACTGATTCTGAAGACGATGAAAGCGGCATAATAAGACATTACCTCTGGAGTCAGGTAACACGCCGGCGCATTTTGCAGGATTTTTTTCACATTGCAGCAAAACAGACTTAAAATCTGTAACTTAATGAATACTAATCATAAAAAAATTATACTTGTGTCTGAAAAAACGTTGAAATGTCAGGTTTTAAATCGTGTAAGTCAAATCGAAAACAAATATTCTGTGTTTATGTAATCTGTATGAAAAGAGAGCCATGTCAGAAGTCCTTGATTCAGCTCATTATCCGCTAATGCGGCCACGTCCACGGAGTCAGCGCTAATCAGACGCAAATTCAGTCAATACATGCAGACATTGTCTCAATCGTGTATTTATTGTCTTGAAAAGTGTTTTGAATAGCCATAGTTAGCGATCTCTGGCCTCTGTTAGTCCAGTTAGTTCCTGGATTGCCTATTCTTCTTTAACAGGCTTCTCAGTTGAGAAAATTTCATTTCATGATTATAGTGACCAAAATGATCACGGTTATCACAGAATCCTGTTCAAAAAGTAAATTCACCAAGTTTCATGTGGAAAACCAGCAAATAACAAATAAAATTAGCATAAATATGTACTTTTTCTTTACATAAACATTAAAATAATAACATTAAAAATGATGGGCAGATTTTAAAGGAGTGTCTTACAACAATCTACAATGCACAAGTTCAAATAGTTTTGACAAAAAAAGTCACATATTTCAGCCTCTAAATCATTTTTATAAAAGTCAAAAAAGATAAATTACTGACATTTATAATGCACATTAACCTTTATTATTAATAGTATGCAGTCCATGTAGCTTTACAGGGGGTATGGCTTATCTAAATGAGATGTAAATGAGCCCTATTGTCACTCCCAGCAGGTGAGAACAGGTGAGAACTGCAACTTTAGAGGCGTTTTTCTCCCTATAGAGCTTTCTTGAATGCCTACCTTCAAATGGCCACAACTTCTTTCAAAATCTGTGAATAACTCAAAATGCCCCAGACTTGTGTCCCTACTTTCCGTGACTGGTCACATTTCGTTAAACAAATCCCATCTAAATAGGGTTTAATGGGTTAGTTCACCCAAAATTGAAATTTCTGTCATTAAGTACTCACCCTCATGTCGTTCTACACCCGTAAGACCTTTGTTCATGTTCGGAATACAAAAAAATATATATATTTTTGATTAAATCCGAGGGTAGCTCTTCAATCCAGTAGTCTTAGATTGCTAGCTGTTCCCAGAGTTAGACTAAAACAAAGAGGAGAACATGCCTTTGCTGTTGCGGGCCCTAAACTCTGGAACAGGTTGCCAGTTCATATTAGATCTGCTCCTACTTTTTACATTTTTTTTTAATCTTTGCTTAAAGCTGCAGTCTGCGATTTTTGGCCCTCTAGCAGTTAATAAACAGAACTGCATGCGTCTTGCGGAAGAACATTGTAGCCGGAGCTACTTTTCTCTGTGTATGTCTATGGCGAGTCACGCAGTTTCTTTGATACTCTGCGGCGAGTCCTACCAGTCTGAAATAGTCTGAATATAAACACTTATTATAAGTGTACCATAATGATTCAGGGTAAGACAGAAACACGGTTTGGAAAATGGATTAATTTTGTACATTCTCATTTTATAAATTTTGTAAATTTTGAACACAAAAAAAGTTACGGACAGCAGCTTTAAAACTCATTATTTTTCCATTGCTTTTAATGTTCCTTGATGTTTTATTTTTGTATTTTGACTTCTGTTGGTGTTCTGATTTTCTTTTGATATTTTGTTGGTTAAATTGTCTCTGATTTTATTTGTGACACTATTATTTAATTTTTTGCTTGTATTTATTTTATCAGATGTAAAGCACATTGGTCAGCTGTTTTAATGGTGCTATATAAATAAACTAAACTTGAAACTTGTATCTGATCGACACATAGGCAGCAATTTCATTGCACCTTTTGATGTCCAGAAAGGTAGTTACGTCCTTGTTTACATCCAAACACCAACTCCGTATTGGCCAAAGCTGAATACGTGAGCAGCACGACACATGCATGTGATGCTGACACAGGATCCAGCCAATAATGAGCCGACATTCGGACGTAAACGAGGAAGCCTGCACTGATTTCTCTACGTATGACAACGGTTCAAATAATTTGAATAAAGTCATTATTTTTGTTTTGTTTTTGCGCACAAAAAATATTCTTTGTCGCTTCATAACATTAAGGTTGAACCACTGCAGTCATGTTGACTATTTTAACCATGTTTTCAACTACCTTTCTGGACGTCAAAAGGTGCAATGACGTTGCTGCCTATGTGTGGATCAGATACCCTCGGATTTCATCAAAAATATCTTTAAATTTGTGTTCCTAAGATGAACGAAGGTCTTACGGGTGTGGAATGACACGAGGGTGAGAAATTAATGACAAATTTAAATTTTGGGTGAACTAACCTTTTAAGGCGAGACACCCCGGGTGAATAGGGTAGAAATAAATAACTAGTAATTTATCACCATACTTCCCCAGTTGATTGATTACATTAAGAATTGCAAACATTTTTTGTATTACAAGTTTTCTGAAATGTTATGTTTAAATATGCAAATGAAGCATTATCTAATTAAATATGAACTAATATGCATACATTTCTACAACAAAAATCTGAGAATTGGATGAAGTCAGGTTCAAAATTCTTGCTTCTTTCTTTTTTTTTTCTTTTTTTTTTTAACATATTAGAGTCAAAGGTTTTTAAAAAGGTTTTAAAGGTTTTTGGGTATGTCTTTCATCACTCCATAAATTAGAAATACTGTCAACAGACAGGAAAAAAAAAAACATTTTCACAATTTTTAGGAATAAAATGTTGTATAAAATCAGGCAAATTATATATCAACAAACACCTCTGTAAAAACCTTCAGAATATAGATAAGAATAAAACTAAAAAGTTTAGTGTATGTAAGGCCTGCTGAAGTTTAGATTTCTGACTCAGCAGGAGAAAAACACTAATTTTGAAAACTCATTTAAAACAGCCTTTAAAAATATCTACTGTAATTGAAACAGATGCAAATAGATAAAGTGCTTGGATGTTTTCTTTCCACCAGTCTGAAAAAACACTTTATGAAAAGCCAAAAAGCGCAAAATCTCAAAATTGACAGGTACTTGAAAAAGCAGTGTTTTTGCCTGTAGTGTCTCCCCTTAAGGACACTCTTAAGACAGTCGTGAGTTAAGACACTTGATTGGGGACATCATCATCCAAAAGTGAGCAGCTATAGTACACTGTTCTTTTCAGCAGGAAACACATTAGTTAGACTTACAGCTCTGTTTGACTTACTGGAGCACTGACCCTTGCTACATCAGTAAGATTCATCTGCATCACAGATGTCGGCATGTGCCCGTGGGCAAGCTGGCACTGATTGCTCTTTTAGTGGGGGGAGATGGTGCACACGGTTTTTACTTTGTACAGCTTCTTGGCTGTCACTTGGTAAGTAATGTGTCAGCCCAGTGTTGCACAGCGCTAAATTATAAGTGTTGCAAGTTAGCCGACATGATTGAGTGCATGGATGCAGTTTCACTGCGGGTGACCAAAAAACACTGTATCGCACTGATTTTTCTGTTCTCTAACCTTAATTCCATCCCAAAATTGAATGTTCAAGCTTTCAAATAAAGGTTAAACTTAAAATTTAAACTCTGAAAGGGCATTGATAACACTGGGCAGTCTGAAGAAGCAAGTTTGAGGGGAAACACAATGGTACAGTATTCGCATGCCATTGTGATATATTTTTGAGAGTGAGTTTCCAGCAATAAACACTCATATATTAATAATTCAGGTAAGACCTGGAGCTGAGATCCATTTACAGTTTCCCCACACATGGCAGGTGCTTTCTGCTTTTCAGGCATTCTTCACTCAGCCTGTAATGCAGACTAAATGTACACCCCACATTTTTCCACTTAACTTTTTTATGATACGAGTATGACTGGCAGCTGTGTTTGGGTGGTTGAGCAGAGAAAATTACAGCTACTCTCTCTTAAATCCATCTATACAGAAGAGTGCCTGTTTCATGACTAATTATTCAGTTTCCTTCATTGTTATGTTAGATGATAATGAGGTTTAGAGCTTCTAAACGGTTAATGGCCACTTACAGTTTAGTGCGTCTGTATGAAGAATATACAAATCTATATATAACTCTGCAAAGGCTGCCTTGTGGTCAATTGAAATTCGGTCTATTTAACACAAGCCATCTTGTTTTCAAGTAAAAATATTGAGAAGAAGAAATATTAAGACTTTTAGAAGAGAATAGTTTTTCAATTTTATATATATATATATATATATATATATATATATATATATATATATATATATATATATATATATATATATATATAATATATAATATTAGGGCTGTCAAGCGATTACATTTTTTATATGATGTGGCAATTAATTAATCTAATTAATTGGCTGAGAAATTACCCCCAAAAGATAATTTACAGTCATTATTGTGTTAAATGAGTAAGGCATCAAATAGACATAACAAAAGGTAGCTTTAGAAAGATTGATTATTTTTAAAAATAACTTACAATGGCCATGAGGGTAAGTAAATGATGACAGAATTTTCATTTTTGGGTCAACTAAATTTAATTTCTTTTTATTAATATAGAATATGATTTTTGATTAAATTAAATTGATTTAAATGAAATAATACTCTAAATAAGAAACTGAAACTGCCAGTAAGTGGCAGTAAATGTCTATTTATTTGAATGATTTGTTCAAATAAATTGAATAATAATTGGTTCAAATAAATTCAATATCATTGAATAATTGGTTCCTCCAATTCATTCAAAATGCAAAATCATTCAGAAACACTGCTGTGTTGCTCGGAGATGCACAATCGTTCTGCTATGGCTTTATATGTGACTAAAACAGACAATATTCATTTCTTATTTACTGAACTGTGTAAAATCAGTATCACATTTGCACTCGTGCTATGAAACAAAACCGTGAAATTGCACTTGTTGCTCATGTTATATTGCTTTACTATGGCATAAGATACAAATATGAGACAAAAACTCATACAGGAACATATCTTGAATTTTAGGGGCATATGACTGCATTCTATAGGCTACTATAGGCTGCTACATGAGTTGTCCTGCATCATGTTCATCACCATCAACTGTAAGTGCAGGTTTGAGTCTAAGGTGCAACCTGACTGTGTCGGATGGACTGAAACATAATGTCCCAGGGGTGTTTTATTGGATTTAGGTCAGGCGAGCGTGGGGGCCATTCAATGGTATCAATTCCTTCATTCTCCAGGAACTGCCTGCATACTCTCGCCATGAGGCCGGGCATTGTCGTGCACCAGGAAGAACCCAGGACACACTGCACCAGCGTAGGGTCTGACAGTGGGTCCAAGGATTACATCCTGATACCTAATAGCAGTCAGGGTGCCATTGTCTAGCCTATAGAGGTCAGTGCATTCCTCCATGACCATCACTGGACCGCCACTGACCCACCACCAAACCGGTCATGCTGAACGATGTTACAGGCAGCAGGCAGTCTCCACGGCATCTCCAGACCCTTTCACGTCTTTCACGTGCTCGGTGAACCTGCTCTCATCGGTGAAAAGCACAGGGTGTCAGTGGCGGACCTGCCAATTCTAATGTTTATTGGCAAATGCCATTCGAGCTCCGTGGTGCCGAGCAGGACATAGGGCCCTCAGGCCACCCTCACGAAGTCTATTTCTGATTGTTTGGTCAGAGACATTCACACCAGTGACCTGCTGGAGGGCTCTGGCAGTGCTCATCCTGTTCCTCCTTGCACAAAGGAGCAGAAACCAGTCCTGTTGATGGATTAAGGACCTTCTACGGCCCTGTCCAACTCTCCTAGAGTAACTGCCTGTCTCCTGAGATCACCTCCATGCTCTTGAGACTGTGCTGGGAGACATAGCAAATCTTCGGGCAATGGCACGTTTTGATGTGCAATCCTGGAGGAGTTGGACTGCCTGTGCAACATCTGTAGGGACCAGGTATCGCCTCATGCTACCAGCAGTGACAATGACCCTATAGCCAAATGCATATATATATATATATATATATATATATATATATATATATATATATATATATATATATATATATATATATATATATATATATATATATATATATATATATATATATATATAATATATATAACAGTTCTGTGTGGTTCTCGAATCTGATTGGCTGATAGCCATGCGATATTTCAGTGATAACAGCACTCCTACTGCCTTTTCACCGTTTGTATCACTCCACTTGAAGTGACCGTCTTGGCGGCCGATCAAATCAACCGTAATTTTTACAAATACTACTTGTTGTACCACGAACTGTAGTTTTAATAGTTTTTTAGGCGAGAATGTAGTTGTTTAGACCTGAATTATATGACTTATATTTAATAAGAGCGCCTATTTTACAATTAGTTTTGACGTTTTCGGAGATGCAAGCTCCAGGGCGTCAGTGGCCGTTCAGTGCTTCTGTAACCGCCGAGAACAGCTTCATCTCGGCCAGTGCCTCGGGGATTTGCCGCTGGCTCTTATAGTGGTTAAACATGAGACATAATTCAATTTAAGTACATAGAACGGGCAATCTTTGGTCTTATTAATCTATTATTTGTTCCAGAGCAAGTCGAATTGTGGTATGTTAAATTTGATGATAATAAACGTCACGTTACATATTAGCTACAACTAGACAGGACATATCAGACTCTTCTCCGCTCTTCAAATACGTAAAACATTAAACTTTATAAACATATGGTTTTTTGATTAAAGAAAACGCTTTACCATTTTTTTTTTTCAATCAGATCTTTATTTACCTTTGCATTGCACAGAGGAGATGTCCAAACTGTGTGCACACTTCATTCACGAGGTGAGGCGGATTAATGAGGTTTGATTGACAGTTTGAGGATCCAGTGGAGTTAGGAGGTTTTGTCACAAGCTCTTTAAAATCCTTTTCATTCATTAAATATTTTTAAAACCCACATACAAGCGTAAATGGTGACCTATAGTTTTCTTTTTTTTTTTTTTTTTTTTTTTTTTTAATAACTAGTGCTTTATGTTTGACTGAACTGTACAAGTGCTTATTTGTTGTTCAATATTATTTTATATAAATATGTCCATTAGTAAGTAATATGGATTGAGTGAAAGTTACATTAATACGCCCTTAGATGGCGGCAACACTTTACAGGTGAATTAGTCAGTGAGTCACAAGAGACTTTTAAATTGAAAGGAACTTTTGCAAAAGGAAGTTGTTTTAGCGCTGTGGTGTAATGGATGCTATGGAAAATTCCCAAAGCTGTAAAAAAGGACAAATACAAAGATCGCTTTCCTCAACGGACATTCAAACAGACTTTTATAATGGATATAATCAGGGCTTGACATTAACACCCGCCAACCCGCCAAATGCGGGTAGATTTCAGCTGTGGCGGGTAAGACAGCCACTCCCACTAGCCACTTTGGCGGGTTGAATATAATTTCAGTTTACAGCCAAATGAAAAGGAGCCAAGCTCGTCGTATCACAAAATTACAATTCAGTCACAATTCTTTATCTATTAACTTGCGGTTATGAAGGTGGGATAGGCGGAATCGCGCTAAATGACACAACAGAAGCGCTCGCGTGCGCAATCAGTTCTCCTTGCGTCTGAATACACGCACACACAGATGTCAAAATGCATCGTGTGGAGTATCTCGCGTGAATACAGTCGGCTATGGCTTACGGCTAAGTGGACGTAAACAGGTGGGTAAAAACTGGATATGTGTCAGTATATGACGTCCATGCATTCAGCAGCCCCCAAATAAATACCCCTCTGTCATTAATGTTAATCAAACATCAAAAAATGTTAAATACATGTTTGCTAAATAAACATATGTATCTGAATTTTTTTTTTAAATTACTATTTGTAATTTGCTTCTTTGTTCTTTTTATATAGCCTAACAAAAATAACTGTATACCTCATGTATAGTCTTGATTTGGGTGGTCAATCTGCATTTGTAAGTTTGAAAGGGTTTTAAATCTTGCAAATCAAGTAAAATGACACAAAATCAAGTAATTTAAGAATGCCAGAGTAAAATTTAATCATATAAAATGTAATTTCCCAACAGCAAAATTGTGGCCAGTGAAAATGCTGAGTGGCTAGTAACTTTGGAAAACCACTAGCCACATTGGCTGGTGAGCAAAAAAGTTAGTCAAGCCCTGGATATAATATTATGGATATCGACTTGATTGAATGTAATGCAATATATAAGACACAGGTAATAGCCTACTCTCTCTCTCTCTCTCTCTCTCTCTCTCTCTCTAATACTGTAGAAAATTCAATGTGTTTCAATGAAGTGACTCAACATTCCTTCGTTACTAGTTCTAAAGTGACGTTTTAGAGTTCGTAACGGAGGCTTAGTCCAACTGACAACTTGAGATTTTAAAACGTTCCTTCGTTACTAGTTCTGATATATATATATATATATATATATATATATATATATATATATATATATATATATATATATATATATATATATATATATATATATATATATATATATATATATATATATATATATATATATATATATATATATATATATATATATATGTATATATATATATGTATATGTGAAGAGTTCATTTGCAAAAACCGATAAACGCCATTTTTAAAAAAAATTAACTAAGTGTTGGGCATTATTCTCCATATATAGCACGTTCTGTACCCTAAATCCATTTTGTCAGAAGAGCCGGTTTTGCCCACTTTCAGGCATCGCAAGTTCACATTTTACAGCAGAAGCCGACAAGCGCCCTTATTGTTTGTGTACAGAAACCGATAAGTCTGTTTTAGCGAATCAGCGCGCAGTATTCAGGTCAGGTGACAAGGCTTCTAGTCACTTCAAAAAGACGCGCTAGCTGAGGGAAGTTTTATCAAAGCTCACTAAAAGTGATCGAGGATTTATGATTTCGACTCCTGTAAGTCCTTGTACACCATTCACGACTTACATGCTGAAAAATTGGTTGTCCTTTTGCGTGTGTGTGTGTGTGTGTGTGCGCGCACGTGCGTGTGTGGATGAGTGCGTGTGTGTGTACTTGTGTGCCGATCTGTGTGTGTGTGTGTGTGTGTGTGTGTGCAATTACTTGTTTGAGAGAGAGAGAGAGAGAGAGAGAGCGTGTGTGTGTGTGTGTGTGTGTGTGTGTGTGTGTGTGTGTGTGTGTGTGTGTGTGTGCGTGCGTGTGCGTGCGTGCGCGCGTGGGTGGGTGGGTGGGTGTGTGTGTGCGTTTGTGTGCATGTGTGTTTGAGAGTGTTTTAAATGCAATTCCTTGGGTTATGTTTAACTATGAAACATGATATGTGGAGTTATCTGCTTTTGCCAAAAAAACGACTGTTGGAGTTATCTGCTTTTGCTAAAAAACAAACTTTTAATATATATATAAAACATACTTTCACTGAATTTAAATTTTTTAATTTACCTGCATTTTTTAGAGTTATCTTTACTTAATCAAAACAGCCCAACTGCAGTTTGATTGTTATTACTTGGAATGCACAATATTATCTGTTTTTGCAAATAAACTCTTCATATATATATATATATATATATATATATATATATATATATATATATATATGAAGAGAAAAAAAAGAGAAAAAAAATTATATTATATATATATAATATAATATAATTTTTTTTTTCTCTCTTCTAAAAATCTTAATATTTTTTTCTTCTCAGGTAAATGTATTTTGTTTTAAGGATGTTTAGTTTAGACCTATGCTTTTATGTTGTTTATTCCAAATTCTGACCTTAACATCTAAATTTTCAGCAGAGATGCTCGTCTGAGCTCGGTTGTACCTGTCACGATCACCGTCAATTCCTGTCACTTCCTGGACTACATTCTCCATAATCCTCTCTGCCAATCACCTGCACTCACTCCACCAATCACTACACTAATCACCACATCCAGCTGCCATGCATTACCTGGACTATAAAAGACTCACACACTCATCACCTGATCGCGAAGTCTTGTTTTCACTTGTGTAACATTTCTGAGCGTTTCCCTGTATCCTGTCTGCCTATCTGTTCTTGATCCTGTCTGGTTACCCGTTTATGATTCCTTGCTACATACCTCTGGACTGTTTATTGTTTCCTGGACTGTGAATGATATCTGCCTGCCTCGATCTACTGCCTGTACCCTGACAACGATTCTGCCTAGCCCTTGCTGTTCCTGTTTGCCCCTGCTTAGACCCTGCCTGTACGACCACGCTTACTTTTGTAATAAAGCTTGCAAATGGATCTCTGCCTCAGTCCCGCTTCGTTACAGTACCGAGTAGTTATTTGAGTTACTGTTGCTTTTCTATCAGCTCAAACCAGTCTGGTCATTCTCCTCTGACCTCTGGCGACAAGGCATTTTCAACCACAGAACTGCCGCTCACTGGATATTTTCTCTTTTTTGGATCATTCTCTTTAAACTCTAGAGATGGCTTTGAGTATCCCAGTAGATCAGCAGTTTCTGAAATACAGCCCGTCTGGCA